>NW_027530545.1:13629140-13688019 GCF_008692635.1 Crocuta crocuta | reverse complement strand
AAAAGTCCTCCAGCTTGGAGTTCTACATGTGCTGAGAAGCTGAACTATACTGTATAAAAGGTACTTATTAACAAAATGTTTCTCATCACTGAAATAATCCACCTCTACTTCCCTCAGATATTTAGATTTTACTACATACACTATTATTGTCATAATAAGCTATTTTTTAAAGATGTGTAAAGCTCTGTACAATAAATACAATGTGCTGGTTTGCTAAGATACCAATCATAAAATATGGTTTTATTTTACAATTTGTATTTAAACTTTTGTCACATTGGAATTTGGATTCCAAGATGCACAAAATATGACCTCTATGAGGTTTCACTGTTATTTCATCCCACTAGCAACCTATTACCCTTTCTATTTTCTTTGTTTTCTCTTTCTTCTGGCTCATTCTCCTTCCTCAGTGGCCTTCACAGGCTTCACGTTTTTTCATATTTCTTTTTTATGTTCACTATGCTTGAGGGAAAATCTATTTTTCTTAAATACAATGAAAGCACATTAAATTGGAATAATTGGATAAGCAGTTTTTGTTACTGGTTCTCTTTATAAAAGTCAAGTGGCAATTTTATAGTTTCTCTAAAAAATTTTAGAAGTCAGAAGGCAATAAATGAAGTTACTTTAAAACATTGCAGAGCGTCTGGGTGGCTCAGTTGGTTGAGCATCTGACTTCGGCTCAGGTCATGATCTCCTGGTTCGTGGGTTCGAGGCCCGCGACAGGCTCTGTACTGACAGCTAGCTCAGAGCCTGGAGCCCGTTTCGGATTCTGTGTCTCCCACTCTCTCTGATCCTCACCTGCTCATGTTCTATCTCAGAAATAAATAAAACATTAACAAAAATTAAAAAAAAATTGCAGAGAATACTGTACACAAAGCTCTCTATATCTTATTTTACAAATATATAGAGAGTGATTAAGCTCATATGGAATATCCCTGCTTTGTCGAAGGTCAAGTGGTAACTAGAGATAACAAGAGGATACAATACACACTGGCATATAGAGTTGTATGTAGATACGACACATACGTGTATGTATATTTGTGAACACGTATTTTGTTCTTCATTCTCTTAGCAGCAATATGACGTTGATAGCATAGAAGATACTTTTCTCATCAACAGAATTGCAGCTATATTCTACTTTTCTGCCTATTTTCTATTTTAAAGGGCCTGAGATTACTACCATTTGTTTGAAATATGCAAACAAAAATAAGAGTTGTGCTAGTTTTTTTTTTTTTTAAAACAATTTTCTGGCCTCTACTCCCACCACTTTTTTTCTGCTCTGCTCTTTGCCCCATGAGGCTGAATCCAGTGAACCAAAATACTGAGCACCCTGCGAGCTAGCCTCTGACTGTGTTCAACCAATGAAGGTCACCAGTGAGATATCAGAAGACAGAAAGATTTGAACTTTCTCTTCCCCTCTCCTTTTCTACTCCAGAACACATTTTCTAGTAGAGGTTACATTCCCCCAGGGTGATAGCTCAGTTTCAGGCAGCTCTGCCCACATGATTTCTTGTCTCAGTGGGCTCTGAAGATGCTACTTCTTCCTCTTGCCATTCAGGCTTAGGGGTGGTACTAGCATTCCATCATTTCTTGGACTTTAAGTACATCAACATCTTATATTGGCTCCTTTAAAATTTTCTTACTGTTGTGCAAGTAGCTGCTTTATTAAATTCTTAAACCATATGAAGTTCCTGTCAGAACCCTGACTGATATAAGATCTCACTCTAGAAGGATAAAAATAGTTGTTTTCCTGTGTTTTAGCTAGACAGTAGAAGCAACAGGAACACTTATTTTAAATATTTTGTTTATATTCAAGTTCACAGTTGTACATATTAAAAATTATTCAAAAGTAAATTTGTACTTGTGAAGAGATTACATGTGGGTTTTTTTTTTTTTTTGAAATAAAAATTCCCAGCAATTTAATGTCAGGCATTCTTGCTAATTTCAGCCTGACTTCCATGATTCCTACCTCTGTGTTTTCCATTTACTTTAAAAAATCAATTGTCGTGCCTATATATTTTTGTGACTATATTTTAATGAGATTCTGATTTAATGCAGGCTTATTTTTTAACCTGCTGTTAGAAGAGGCATTTGCCTTGCTATGTCAAAACATCTGTTGAAAGAGTATTTTGAAATAGTTGCTTTTTTGGCAATATCTGTTCAGGGATATTCTCAGTTTTCATAATGGTTGTGAATTGGACTTTCTGGTTTCAGAGATATACTCAAGGTTAGTAATCACCTTGTACTAAGACTATAAATGAGTGTCCAGTGAGGTCTATCTAATTCAGTTGCATGCTGATCTTTATGTCTGAGGTTCCTAAGCTTGACATTTTTAGTAATCACACACGATTTGAGAAAATCCAAACCAGCTATCTGGATAAATATGTAGAAATGCAACAATCACCTCATATAGATGAATCTCTGAAGAGTTTCCAGTATTGAGCTGAAAGACACACAGGGAATCCTTTTCTTGCAGTAGACAGAACAACACTTCATCTTTGAAAGCCTGGTCTGGCACTCAGGATTAAAAGGAGGTATCTATAATGCCCATTAGGGGAAAAGCATTCCTTTCATGACATACCATTATCATAGTTTCAAGTCATGGAAGTTCTCAATGCAACAACTATAAGAATGACTTTGCAAAAAAACCAAACAGAGAAAAAAAAAGTAAATTTTCTCTTATAGAAATAATGTGAGAAATGGAGAACAGGCAAAGTATTCAGTGGCTGCACACGTGCGCATGCACACACACACACACACACACACACACACACAGAATATTATTCAGGCATAAAAATGGCAACAAAATCTTGCCATTTGCATTAACATGGATGGGAGACTTGTGGGCATTATGCTACATAAAAATAAGTCAGACATAAAAAGAGAAATACCATATGATCTCTCTTACATGTGGAATCTAAAAAAACAAACAAAAACACAAGCTCATAGATACAGAGATAGATTAGTGTTTGCAAGGGGTAGGGTGGTGGGAGAAATTGGAAAATTGTACTTTTAGTTTAAATAAATTGAAGAAAAGTTTTAAAAATCCCACACATTTGGCCCTTTAAACAACTGTATAAGCTACTAGTAAAGCAACAGTTTCCAGACTATTATTTCTTCCTATTTTATAAATGAATAAACTGATACACATAGAGATTAACTGTCCCAAGATCATATATCTGATTGTTGGTAGAGTAGTATTTAAACCCACACAGTGTGACTCCAGCATTTGTTCTTAACCAGTATATTATGCCATCCTCTCCAGCATGGCATCGCAGGGTACTCAGGGTTACTGCCTGGCTCTCAGGGCCGCAAGACTGAGTGTTACAGTGAACAACAAGGAAGCTTCCTGACCTCTTAGAATTTGGTCTCAGAAATCACCTACTATAACTCCCTTTGTAATATTTTATTTGAAGCAGTGACGAGCCCACTCTGAGGAATGAGAGGAGTATCGAAGTATCAAAGAATTTGCAGCTATGCTTTAAAGCCATCAGAGTGAGCAAAATACCAGCACTAATAACCACAGTACCTGATACTCAGAGGAGCCAGTTGGTTTTTATTTGCTGAAATGAACTCATAATTTCCTGTACTTGGTCCTTATTTATCTAGAGCAGGAAATGAAAGGAAATAGAGCCTATCCTAAAGGCAGTTTTCAGTTAGTATTCTAACCCCTTCCTTAACTCTGACAGCCTTAACAATGACATTGGACATGACTTCCACCGACTCAAGTTTCACTGATGGAGTTGTACCGAAACACAAATCACTCTGTTGCCTACCTTCAAAACAATTGCTAAGGTGATTTCCTTTATTTATTTTTATTTTTAAGTTTATTTATTTGTGTGTGTGTGTATGTGCATGAGAGAGAGAGGCAGAGAGAGAGAGAGAGAGAGACAGACAGAGACAGAGAGAATAGGAGGGAGAGAGAAAATCCCAAGCAAGTTCCACTCTAGCAGCCTGATGCAGGGCTTGGTCTCACGAACAGTGAGATCATGACCTGAGCCGAAACCGAGTCAGATGCTTAACTGACTGAGCCACCCAGGCACCCCATAGATGATTTTCTTAAAATGCTGCTTAATTTCTTCTCCTGGGATGATGATACAACTGTTAAGTTTGAATTTTAAACTTTCAGATAATTTGGAGTAATAGTGTAGAGAGAGGGGGGAAGAAAAGTATTTTGGTAAGGTGATATATTGGTGTATCAGGGGAGGGGAGGTGTGGGTGGTATGTGGTCCTCTGAGAAAATGGCAGTTTTCTATTTTAACTTAACTGTAAAATGCTAAACTAATTTAGCTCTAATATTTCAAATACATTTTCAATGTACAAAGCCAATTACTGTCAAAAAATCTAAGCTGAAAAACATTGGGAAAATCACTCAACTGACCAGAATTCTGTTTTTTATTAAAATGTGAGATTCTAACCAATGCTGTGTTTACCAATGCTGTGTTTTTATGTTTTCTGTTTGTTTGTTTGTTTTTGGGTGGAGGAGCTAATAGCTTTGGTGAAGGCCACAATTAGAGTGGCGCATCTTTATGATGTATCCCAAGGAAACAACATGACTGGTATATAGATAAAAATTTCAAAAGAGGAACATTTCCTTCTGTGTCATGGTCTAAGACAGGAATTCCACATACAGACAGGCAAATATAAGAGTGATCAGGCTAGTTCATCTGTCAGGCTTTCACAGCCAAGGTTAATTCTAATTATATGGCCGGCTGCCAAATCTGTCCATTTTTTTTTCTAACACAAAGGCAAAAAATAATCTGTCTGAATGAGAGAGACTACTCAGCAATTTATAAGTCCATTTCATGTTTCCTTGCTATGTAAAAGTTTCACACCTAGAATCACACAAAGTACAACTAAATTCCTAATGCAGCGTTTTCTATGTAAAAGAAAAAAATGAATCTTTTCACCTCAAAAATCCCTAGTGGTAGTCCTGTGATTGGCAAGAGCCTCAAGTTACTTCACTAATGGGGGTCCCAAGATTCTTCTTTCTGCTCCTTAGCTCAATTAGTGTTAACCTCTGTCTTCTACCAGTAAAATGCACTTACTTCTAGCCCATAAATTATGTAAATAATTTCTCCTTATTTCCAGATGGCTTTTATATTTTTGTTTTTGCTAGGCTATCTTAGCTTGTACACTCAAAGAAGGCAACAAATATTTATGTGTTATCATTCATTAAGTTGGTCACTGATTCAATAAATATTAACGCTGAATGCTATTTCAGATAGTAGGGATAAGGTGGTATAAAAAGTATGATTTATACTATCAAATAATTCACAATATGTATATTAGACAGAATAGGCAAAGTTATGCTGCAGTAACAAACAACTTCATATTACCAATGCCTTAAAACAATGGCTTGTTTCTAGCTGATGCTACATGATTGCTCTTGAGAATCTGTACATTGTAGTCATTTAGATTCTTAGAGAGATGGGTGTTCCATTTAAATTCAAGCTTCGGTGATTGCTAAGACAGAAAAAGGAAATGTGGTAAATCATACACTGGCTCTAAAACCTATAATTGATATAATGCTCACACTTCATTGGCCAGAACAAGTCACACATGCATATGTAACACTATTACAAAGTAGGATTTATTAATAAGCAAAGGAATGCGGGATCATATTTGTCAATGTTATTCTATTTTCACCACGTACATCATGCTATGAAATCAATAGTCAAGTATATTATTCTACCTAAATGTCTTATAACCTACCTAATGTGTATTCCTAGGAAACAATGTCTTCCTATTTTTCATTAACTTTTTTAGTGCTGCATATCACCTAGATCACCCTACATTGCCTCATTTTTAGTCCTATGATTCAATCCCTCAAAAAACAATAAATTATACTGCTGCCATATATGCTGAGTCTACACTAGTAAGTATCAGCTCAATGTCTTTTAATATCCTCTTCTTGGTTATACATCCATGCCTGCTTGACATCGAGACTCCGCACATTGTGTACAACTAGATTGTTTTCATTTCTAACTTCTGTCATCAGAACATAATCCAGTTAGTGTCCCTGCTCAAAACAAGCATTAAAGGAAACCAGACATGGAGAAAAAAATTTGTTTTTGACGGATTTTATTGAAGCTTAGACCTATGGCAAGATGCCATTTTAAAGTTAGCACAAACATATAAGCAAAATTCTAATTTAATAGACTATGTTATTACCAGGCTTTTTGTTTTCAGTGTATAAATCTGCTTTGAAAGATTAGAATAAATTTAGTCTATCCAAATGTGTGACACAGCAAGAACAGATCTAATTGGTTCATAATATATCTGTTTTGCTAACTTCTTCAAATCATTTCTCATTATTTTATGAAACATGACAGAGGAGAAACATGGGTTACTTAAATATATGCAGCACTTATAAACTGTGTAAACTCTTTGAGCCTTTGTTTTTATAAAACAAATAATAATAACTCTCTCACAGAATTGCAAGAAGGATATGTATAGAAAATCTAGCACAATATTTAGCACTTATTGACTAGGTTCAAAGTTTTTGTTTTCTTATATTCTCCACACTGAAGTAGCTATGGAGTTTGAGAGTGGCTAAAAATTAACATTTTGGGGAAAATCACTTAGGAATAAATTATTCTAAATAAGCCACTCCACTTCCCTTCCCCTAAAGGACACATGTTCTCAGCGAAGAAAGTAAGCATCACCTGTAAACAGAAATTTCAAGCAGAGTTTAAAACAAATTGCCAGACTCACAATAAATGTCCATTCGGATGTAATCACTCTGGCGTGCACACATGAAATTTGAGATTTCATTCTCAAATCTCTTACCATATCATCTTTAATAAATAAATAGAATTCTTTATCATGTATGGACAGAGCACATTTTGCTGTCTATTTTATTGTAGCACACACATGCAGACACATATATACTGCTTCCAAAGGTTTATTAATAATTTTATATTGTTCTTTTCATATTAGAATTTAATATATTCTATCTAGAACCTAAACCTCGGGAATGGAGGTAGAGTGTATCTACTCTCACATAGGCCTTTTCTAGTTTTTACTCAAATATTTAAAGGCTTTTAATCCCAAAAGAGATAATTATGAGACTGAATCCTACCCATTCTTTAAGGATCAACTTAAAGATTATTATGAAACCAAGATTTAAGTAGCAGCAACAAAAATTCACCTGTCTTTAAATATTTATCTACTTATCTTACCAAAAAATTCAGTTATTTATTTGCATATTTTGTGTTTCCTACAAGAAGATAATTTTTTTTAGAAAGCAGATATCTACAGTTTTTTTTTAACATCTTTCTGTTCCTCATATAGCTGAGTCACTTACTCTAAATTTGTTAAATGAGTAAAATTATACATATTTTGGGCACATGGGGAAATCAGGAAATAGCTGCAAAATCGTATTTTTATAGTCTTAGTCCTAGGATTTAAGATGAACTTGTGAATGAGGAAGTGAGGATTTCTGGTAATACACATAGGAGACGGGAGAAGGAGAAGCAAAAAAGGAAGCAAAAAGAATTGGAAACTTCTTCAAGTGGAAGACTAGAGTTAAGGGATAGAGATATCTGCCATCCATTTTAATGGCTAAGTGCTGTTATTTGCTACCTGGCCTTTGTGAGGCAGAACACACACACACACACACACACACACACACACACACAAGGTAGAAATAAATACAGTTATAGTCCAGAGACAGGCTGATATGGAAATGAGGAGACAGGTCTGCCATGTTAGGCTGCATGGTACACCCAGGGAACACAAACACTTGGTGTGTCGTTTTCTCTTTTGTTCACTTGTTCAGCTCAATTGGTTATAAGTGAGTAGGACTGAAAGAAAAAAATACATTAAATAATAATAATAATTAAAATAATGATAATGATAATAATAATACAACTGAATATATTCTCTGCAATGCTGTTACCGTCGCGCCACAGAATTTCTCATGCAATTCAACAATAAACAAATATCCGACATCCTACCATTTTGATCCAGAAATCATCTCTTGGAATTGTTTAAACGCTTAACCATGAACACATGCTGGAACATAAGTACTACTTTTCCTGGGGTGTCTGGGTTCAGTCAGGTAAGTGTCTGACTTGATTTTGCCCGAGGTCATGATCTTGTGGTTCATAAGCTCGAGACCTGCAATCAGGCTTTGCACTGACAGTGCAGAATCTGCATAGGAGTCTCTCTCTCTCTCTCTCTCTCTCTCTTTCCTTTTCTCTCTAACCCTATCATGTGTGCGTGTTCACGCTCTCTCTCTCCCTCTCTCTCTCAAAATAAGCAATTAAACTTAACAAAAGTTACCACTGACAGATAAAACTGGAATGAGAAACAAAATGACCAACCTATATATTCTACACCAGAACTAAAATAAAACCACTAACCAGAGAGAAAATGAGGGATTTTGTGTCTCCTTACCTATTTGTCACCTCACTCAGAAATCCAGGGTCCATGTCAAAAGAAAACCCAACGTTTGCCCTTTCTAGGAATGAGACCTGGACTTTGAAGAACTCAGAGTGCTGGTCCTTCCCCCTTCCATCACTGCATTCCCTCCCACATCAGTTCCCAAACCATAATTCTGAGCAGAAATTAGGAGAAATATAGAAATACCACATTTCATGTGGAGATGAAGAGTTCTTATAGATAAATGTCAAAGCAGAAATTAGTGTCAGAAACCCCCTGGTAGATATGCAATTTAGGAATTTTGAGGACTCCTTTTTTTTCTGTCTGAAAACAAGGTAGTTGAAGTACATACAAATTTGATTTATTTATTTTTTATTTTTATTTTTTTACAAATAGTTTGTTGTCAAATTAGTTTCCACATAACACTCAGTGCTCATCCCCACAAGTGCCCTCCTCCATGCCCATCCCCCCTCCCCCCCACATCCATCAGTCCTCAGTTTTTGTCAGCATTCAAGAGTCTCTCATGGTTTGCCTCTCTCCCTTTCCCCCACCATTTCCCCCTTTCTTCTCCCCCTTGTTCCTCCGTCAAGTTCCTCCTAATCCTCCTATACGTGCAAACATATGATATTTGTCCTTCTCTGCCTGACTTATTTCGCTCAGCTTAACACCCTCAAGGTCCATCCATGTTGCTACACATGGCCAGATTTCATTGTTTCTCATTGCCATGTACTATTCCATAGTATAGATAAACCACATCTTCTTGATCCATTCATCTGTTGATGGACACTTAGGCTCTTTCCATGTTTTAGCTATTGTGGAGAGTGCTGCTATGAACATTGGGGTACATGTGCTAGTAAATACAAATTTTAAAGCAGAGTCACAGTGAATAAATTCTAGAAAAATCTAAATATTAGTTATCATTTGGAATTGGTAAAATGTACAGAATACTTGGCAATCCTGACCAGTCAATCCTGCCCAATGAAATCTTGTTCTCAGTCTCAACTTCATCCACCCTGCACAAGTCTAACAAATAAGAAAATAGTTATATTGCTGCATTTCACTGTTTAGAGCATTATATTGTATAGCATTTAATAACAAAGGTGTTTTATGCCACCTATCATTTGCTTTTAAATTTATAAAAATATATGGATATATACAGTATACATAACACACTAATTTTAATTTGCTTTTAAATTTATAAAACATGCATATGAAAGTTTATTCAATTCTATATAACACATGCCATGGAACTACAATATATTAACAGTTTACTCTGGGACATAAATAATGTGTAATTATTGCCTTTTATGTATATTTTTATTTTACACATTTTCTATGAAATTTACATATTATAGGAAAAAGAGTTTTAAACCTAAAAGACACTTTGGAAATGGACTTGCCTTCTTTGGTGGAAGTGGGAAAACTGGATGTCAGAAAGAAGAACTAATGAACCAAGGTCACATGGATAGTTGCTAGAGAGTCAGAAATCGAAACTTGGCATTTTTATCATCTACTGTTTATGTATAATATAAAATTTTAATGATACCTGTAAGTGAGTAGACATAGATTTTTTGACAGTTTTATTCATTCAAACATATAGTAATACCTATCATGAGCAATATCTTTGTCAAAAAGAAGCTAACAAATCTCTTAGGCATATCCCTTTCATTAATTAAGCACAAAAATAGTATGCTAGAAAAAAGTTTCCTCTTCAATAGGCTAGTTATCCTTTGTTTAATCTTATTCAGAAAACTTAGGCAAAAACTTAGGTAAGAACTTATTCTATGAACATAGGAATGAGCTAACAAGAATCATTAAATTATTTTATCTTTAAAATTCCCACTGATGTAACTCAGGTGATTGTCATTGGTTAGACAGGGTAACAATAGTTCTTTTTTTTTTTATAGTTTATTTATTTTTGAGACAGAGAGAGACAGAGCATGAGGGGCAGAGAGAGAGGGAGACACAGGATACGAAACAGGCTCCAGGCTCTGAGCTGTCAGCACAGAACCTGATGCGGGACTTGAACCCATGAATCATGAGATCGTGACCTGAGCTAAAGTTGGATGCTTAACCGACTGAGCCACCCAGGAGCCCCTAAACAATAGTTTTGAAGTCTGCATGTAAAAAAAAATACTGTCTTCATATTGCCAATGCATTTTACTTATTTGCATTTGAAAATATACCAGCTCTCATAACTAGTCAATCACTTTGCCTAGCTATTAAAAATCTATTTTACTGGGGGTTATATGGAAACCAAGTTGACAATAAACTATTTTAAAAAATCTATTTTAATATATTCTACTCATGAATAGCTCTGTTAACTGTGTGAAATAGAGGATATTCCTGTTTTCTCACTGAATGCAGAAGAACTGCTATTTGAATGTAGTCATTAAATGACTAAAATCACATGAATCACATCAATACACTTTTATTTAATCTGTTAAGTTAAACCTATATTAACCCACATATTTAGTTTTTCTGCTTCTAATACACAATGATATATTTTGTTTCTCTGAAATAATTCTGAGAATTTCAGTGCAGTTTGTCCAATATGATGTCAATGGTCAGCTGAACTTGAATCATAATATAGAAAGCAAAATATATAAATTACACTGTTTATCAGGTATTAAACATAATTAAAATCATATCATGTTGTCTCCATTTTTAAGTACATAAAAAAGATAAATTCTGTTCCTTTATAGACAAATAAGTGAAATATAGAGAAAGCTTATGACAGAAGCAATACTACTGACATCACCCAGGTCTTTCTTGAGTCTATGCTCACCTTTCTCCAAGATACTTGCCTTTTCAATTTTGTTCTCTCAGTGGACCATACTAAGGAGAGCAAGGTATCACTTATTCTGAGCTTTTTTTAAGTACATACAAAGGTGATCCAATGTCATGGTTTAATGCACATCTCTTTCCTTTTCTTAGATGTGGTGCTAAGCAGCCACAACATACGTTCTTTTTATGCTTTTTTTCACAATAGGGAATCCTGACTGTCAACTCTAAGAATATTTCTCTGACTTCCAGTCCCTGAATATTAGAAGTGAATATTGAAAATTTTTATTTCATGTACTGTGTTTACAGATTTAAAAAGAAAACAAAAACAAAAGCAATAATGCCTAAATTGGCAAAGTGTAAGCCAGTTAGTAACATCAACTTGGAGTCTTTATCTATAGTACAGAGTGTCTGGCATTACTTTTTAATTATTTCTTATAACCAGCTTCACCCCAAATTCCTCATAAGGTCCTTGAAGGATATAACGGTCCTACACATTGGTTTTTCAATGAATGAAGAAGGAAATGAATGCGTAGAGTCATGTCTTTTCTACATAAAGTACTTAACTACTTAACTCCTTCTGGCTAATCTTCTACTATATTAAAACAATATATTTTTCACATATTTTAATATAGTCTCACTTTAGTAAACTAGTAACAGTCTTCTTTCCACTTATTGCAAACCTCCAATGTAATTTTATAGTTTATTAGAACAGATAAGAAGAAAATTAGAAGGAAAATAATTTAAACAGTGCATGATCATAAATTGATGCTAACCAAATCTAAATCAGGGCAGTATTTAAAAAAAAAAAAAAGAGAGAGAGATCTTAGAATAACAAAAAAGTGAAAGTAATGAAGTCAAAAGGCAATTGTGTAAGTGTTAGTTCAAGGTTTTGGAACAATTAAAATTCTTGAAAAGTATAAAATTCCCAAATAAGAACAAAATTAAATACAGCCTCTAAAAGGATAAGAAATCAATCAATCAGTTGGGCCAAGGAAGTCTTATTGAGTCACAATTTATCTATGGTTATAACAAAATAAATAACATTATTTAAAAAGATAGGAATATCAGCATATAAAAGATGTTAAAATCGCTAGAGATTTGACAAATGTAAATTAAAGCTGTTTTAAGATCTTACTCCATACCTACTAGAATTGCTAAAACTACTGATAGTATCCATTGCTGGAAACGATGTTGAGCAACTGGATCTCATATTGCTAGGAAAATTGTACAGACTTTGGAAAACAGTTTGGCAGGTTTTGTTGTTGTTGTTGGTGGTGGTGGTGGTCTGTTTTTTGTTTTTAAATAAAATCAAGCATAAATTTACTATGCAATTTACTCAGCAGTCATACTCCTGGGTATCTGTCTCAGAAAAATGAAAAGTTATGTTCATATGAAAACCTGTACACAGATGTTCATGGTAGCTTAACTTGCAATAGCCTCAAACTGAAAACCACTCAAAGGTTTATTTTACATGTGAAATGGTAACATGTGTTATAGCTTTACAATGGAATACTACTCAGCAATAGAAAGGAACTACCACCGACATGAATGGATATCGAGGGAATCACATTGAGTGGGGAAAAAAAGCCAATTTCAAAATTATTAACGGAATAATCTTCCATTTAGCAATATTCTTGAAGTCACAAAGAATAGTGATCAGAACAGATCAGTGCTTGCCAGAGGTAAGGGCCAGGGAAGGGTGTNAAAGTGGTGATGGATGTGTTCTGTATCCTGATTTTGATGATGGTTGTATTATATATATAATATATATCTATATGGAATTGTATATATGGAATTATGTGTGTGTGTATATATATACACAATTTCAAAGAACCCATACACTAAAAAAGTATGCATAGGAAATCTGAACAAGGTCCATAACTGAGTTAGTAATATTGTACCAAAATAAATTTCCTAGTTTTTGATAATTTACTATGGTCGTGTAAGATGCTATCATTAGAAGAAATAGGATGAATGGTTTATGGGAACTTTCTACTAATTTTTCAATGTTTAGATAACCAAAGTATTTCAAAATAAAAGTATTAAATACAATAGAAGATACTTTTAAATTTAATTATTTGCCTAAAATAGAGGCAAATTATTATAAAATTTAATGGGTTTTGTCCATTACCTTTTATTTCTTTTCCAATTTAGCTGTTACTATTTGTACATGTAGCTCATAAAACATTATGAAATGGAAGTTCCATTTTCTTTCTTACTATTACACTGGGGATACATAAAATAAAAATATAATAATGAGCAAAGTAAATTTATCAAATAGCCATCTTTTATTTCTTATATAATATTTTATTTTCAAGTTCTTTTCAGGCTATATTATTTTAAAACATAGCTGACAGGAGTGATAAAGTCATTTCACTTGGAAGGGCTAGCTTGGCACTACCAAAATCAACCATATCAATGGACACAATTTTCTATTGGAACTCTTATGTTTTTTTTTTTTTTTAATCTCTGACATTTCTACTCATTGTTTTAATTTTTTAAATGTTTTTGATTTATTTCTGAGGGACAGAGAGAGAAAGAGATAGCATGGGCAGGGGAAGGTCAGAGAGAGAGGGAGAGACAGAATCTGAAACAGGCCCCAGGCTCTGAGCTAGCTGTCAGCACAGAGCCCCATGCGAGGCTTGAACCCATGAACTGTGAGATCATGACTGAGCTGAAGTCAGACACTTAACCGGCTGAGCCATCCAGGGCGCCTCCTACCCATTGTTTTAAGCAAAGGCATCGGCAACTTCTTTCTACACTACTCTTTCTGGGATGTTTGTAAAGCAAACAGCCAGAGAAGACAAAGACAATGGTCTCCTTCTGCAGCAGGGGGCAGGTATGTTGCCTGACCAGAATAATAAAGATAATCCATCTCTCCAGAATAAAGGTGGAACCAGTGGCTAACTGTGGCTTTATAAAATTGGCGGTTTCCTAAACTCAGAGTTGTTCAGTTATAATACAAACTTACTATGCGGATATCATCCACTTGGGTTCACCTTTACATTATTTTCATAAAACTTAGAGGAACCTATGCTGTGATGATAAACTTCTCTGTGACCTAGAACAACTTAAGTTGTTGGCTTGTGAATATGATAAAATCCCAGGGAAAGGGGTTTGAGGGTTATAGGGCATTATATATAGACTTTAGAAATTCCAGGATTTCTTCCTGACAGTTTCTCAGCACGTGTCTTTCTTTACCCTATAGTGACAACCCCAGACCCATCTGAATGTCTATAGTCTCTGGATGGCAGCCTGTTCTGAATGAGAATTAGCACATTAAAACTTAATTATGCTTATAGTTTATAAATATGTTTTGGTCCCTTTTTCATTTGCCTCTTCCAGACAAAGCTCTGGAAGAAATAGATGACGAGACAGAAAAAAGAAGATGAAGTTATAGCAACCTCAGACTTTGTGGAGCTGGACTAAGAGCAAAAATCCTGTACTTGGAGGAGAGATAAGCTTTGACTACGGGAGGTATGGGGAAGGAAGGGACATTAATGATCTTTCAGAACTGCCCCTACAGGCTTTCTCCAAAATATAAACACCCTTGTGCTGCTCTTTATCTTTTCAATGATGTTTGAAAAGGAGAGGAACCAATTTGAGCATGGAACTCATGCTGCCTGCAGTCCTATAATAAAGTACTTTATCTTTGACCCAAAGTCTTTTCAAGATCTAGGAAGCTCTGCAGGCAAACTTGGCTTGCAAATAGGATAACATCTCACATTATTTGCAGTTTTGACAGAAACGGAAAATAAATAAAGAGGACCTAGTTTATTTATATTCTGGTTTTCCAAATCTGAAAATATAAATAGGTATAAAAATAATAATACTGGTTTCTGGATGATTTAAACAGTTTGTATAGATGGTTTATCACTGAAGTTCACAAAATGCATTCATAATAATATATCTGATGTCTCACCATGCATCCTCTTGGCTTCTGATCCTTGTGGAATCTATGGTGTACAGTTAAAACTGAGCTTTGCTTTTCCAAATATTGACAACACTTCACCTTGAGCAAAGTAAATCTTGTTCAGTAGGCATGCATAAGCCTAGGAAACTGACACACTAAGGGCGATACTCAACCAATAGAGAAAGGGAATTTGTCATGATCTACACTCAGGTAGACTGTTCTCTCAAGTATTCCACATGCTTCTCAGAAAGTTCTAAGGAGAATGAAGCCATAGTTCACCACAGTTGTCACAGTAACATGCTTCATATTGCCTTTATCTCCCATCTGTACGAGTCCTCACCCCACACTCTTGCTTCCAAAAATAACCATTTAAAAGCCTACATAAACACAAAAACTTGTCTGAAGCTCTTCTTTTGAGAATTACCTAATTTAATACAAAGGACACAGTTCATTTCACAATAGATATGTTTAGGCTGCATATTTATAAGCTCTCCTTCTCTGTTTAAGCAAATTCACATATTTCCATATTTCCATAAAATGAAATTAAAGGTTTATATTACAAGGTATAGTTTGAAGTTAATTTTATAAAATGAATGAAAACTCCTCAACCTGGTAATAATGTTTTGCATTGCAAGATGATTCTACTGACTGATTACTATTTGGATATATGGCAGTTTCTAAATTTACATTGGGAGCCATTAGGAAGATGTCTGTACAAAATTAGGCTACAACTCCTGGTCTGGCACTAACTAAAAATCAATACACTCTGCAGAAGATTATTACATCTTGGACTTGTCCAATATTAAATATTTGGAGATACTCCAAAGAAAACATTGAAACTTTTGATGCTACTTAGTGTTTTTGTAGGAAATCTACATTAGACCTGATAAGAAACAATGTAGAGAAGAGCATTAATCTGAATTGTATACATAAGATACTGAATTCCGTTCCACTTGTGTCATGAGTTGGATGGCATTTAGAGAACTCGTAATGTGTGAGAGAATCAGTGATTACAAGGAAGCAAAAGGTGGAGACGGAAGTTAGAAGAGCGAACAGCATCTTACAGGGAAGTTAATGGCCCTGTGATGATCTATGGCAAACCTGGAAGAACTAAGAGTTTTGTGGAATTTTGTTGCTCTTTTTCTTAATTAGTATCGGGTTTGGGAATACAACTCAATTCCCCAATGTTCCCCAGTTTTCATCTATATCCATCAATGGTCATATTAGACAGGCTAAACTGATGAATAGTAAACACTAGCTCACACACATGTATCAGTCTCCAGATAACAAAGCACTTTAAGTTCCCATATTTAATTCTCATTTTCCTACTAAGGATGAATGAAACAGGCAAAATCATTCACATTTTACAGATGCTGCTTTTGAATGTCAGATGATGATTATTCATAGTTTAGTAAAATAAGTAGTAGGATACTAAGCTAGAACTCTACCCTAGGAATTCTAACTCAAATTGTAGGCTTTTTTCTCTTTGTAGTCCTTATGATAATGATTACTTTGGGGCATATTTCTTTTTGTGATAGTAACAAACAGATTTTGCTGAAATCCAGATTTGGAGATGCAGCTTTAAATCCCCCATAGCCTCATTAGAGAGAAAATAAGCTTTGGAATTTGGAGGACACAGAGAGATTCTAAGAAAGAATAAGGCAATTGGAAATATAGTAGTAGCTCACCCAGATTTCTTTTACTGATTACTTTTATGTTTTCCTACCCAACCACTAAGACTAGTTACTATTATTTCCTTATTTCTATCTGAACCACTATTTCAATGGCTCAGTGTTTTAATCATCTCATTCTTGCTTTAAGTCACCACACTTCATCTGATCTTTCCATTCTTCCCAAGAACCAGTGTCTCAACAAACTCAAAAATAGTGGTAATGAAATTTGTTCACTGATTTGTGAGTTCTGATTTTTAAACAAGTTATGCTGAAAGATGGGAAAATGAATAAGAACAATTAAGTAAATGTAGCCAGAGAGCTCCAATCCCTGGTATACTTCAGAAAAATCACAGAACTTAGGAATTGAAAGGAAACCTTACAAATCATCAGTTTTGTAATCAAGGTTACCTGAATCCAGTACTTGAACCCAAATCTTGTGACTTAGGCCAGCGCTCTTCCCAATATATTATACCTTCTACATCACCAACTCTCTTGTTTTTCTTTTTTACTTTTTGGTTGTATTTGCTCTGTTAACTCTTCAATGGTGAAATATTGATAGCATTAATTACATGTTCATATTATTGTAAATATGATAAGTTCACTAATCCCCATGGAATATCATGATTACAAATAATATCAGCTAATAATTTTTTATCTATTAGATATACATGTATCTCCTACAAGCTCACAATATCCATGATTAACAAATTGATTATTCACTTATTATTCTGTTCATCTGGGAAGTGCATCATCATTCTCTATCAATAGGATATGAAATTGTGTCACTAATAATTTTAAGTATAATTGAACCATTAGGAAAACGGGATTTATCAAACAATACAAGATAGACATTAACTACGGGGAACAGACACACTTGGTATATGACCAATACAGTCATGTAGGTGTTAATTCAGCTCCAATTTTTAAAAAATCTGTTTTTTTTCTGGGTGCTTTTATTGTTTATTTGATGCCCCATATTAGTGAACTAAAGTTAATAATATATATGGTAAATTACTATCACTTTAGAAGCATTCATTTGATTTTTACAATAATCTTTGATAGAAAAATCATCAAAAATTTAAAAAAATGGAAATTTTCAGGGATTATACTCGATCTTAGCCAAAAGGCCAAGAAGCGATGAAATTTTCAGGAATTAAAACATATTTTCCATTCAGCCAATAAGGAGCAATGCTGGGATTCAAATCTAAGTCTGTTGGATTTTAGAGCACATTTTTATAACTATGATGTAACTACTTTACCATGTTTTAGATGATTCTTATTTTAGAAATAAAGCTAAAATATAACTATAATAATGTATAATGGTTTTCGGACAACAAGCTACTTAAAGAGAAGTGCTGGAAATCAGACTTCTGGAAGTCTAAAACAGAACTTAAAATGAAAAATGACAAATAATATTATAGCATAGTTTATCTATAGAGAAAGTGATATGGCATACTTTCATTTGGGTGGGCTAGTCTATGTGTCAACAATTGCCACTAAAAATAAATGTCTGATTCAGCATCCTATTTTACCAGAAGTTATCTGACAGCTTGCATCTATTGTAAATGATGTGCATTAAAACAAGATTGCTCTCCATCTGCTAGAAGTGAGGCAGTGGTTTCTATTATAACTATGTTTAGAAAGAAAATGAGTCAGTTACCTATAGTAGTGAAGTGCACCGTGTAAGACTGAACTATTAAACAATCATATTCAATCACTATTGAAATTTAAAATCCTGAACTACCAAATTATAGATAGATTTTTGCAGTTCAGACTGTCAAAAGAGAAAAGGACTTGAGAGAAAGTAATTACAATAAGTAACTGCAATAATAACAATCATGTTTGTTATAAAAATAGCAACTTTTATCTGTATAGACTTCATTTAGCAGAGTTGCTTCTGCTTAAATTTATTACTAATCAGGAACACTACAGCAAGATTTTCTGGGTTCAAAACCTGACTTCATCAGTTAATAACTGTGTGACATGCAGCAAGTGGTTTTCCTACTTCAGTCTCCTGAATCTGTATAATGGATATAATAAATAATGAATATCTCATAGGCTTTTATGAAGACCAAATAAATGATACAAGCAAATAGCTTATAAAATAGCATGACATAGTAAATGCATGATAGAGTAAATTAGTAATCATAACAGACATAGTGCTCACTGGCATTTTGTTATAAGTACCCTTAGTAGTGCAAAGTTGGTTGGAAAAGATAGAGCATATGTAGGTAAATAATAGAAAAAAAAATCTTCTGATTAGTAATTAATCTTGAAATTTTTGTGTTTTCCCCTTCATTTAAAATCAATGGTGTTTCTCCAAAACTACACCAATGGCTTCTATTGCACAGTTTTCCAGGATAGACACAAATAACTGAAGTAACTGAGCACAATTGCACTATCACTAATCCTGCACTGCATGGGACAGTAGCCTGCAGGAAAAGACCTTATAAGGACAATAGCAGTAGAATTATTGTTATTATATATTAAAAGAGAAATTGTTCTTTCTAAAGACAAAAGTTTGAGATGTCATCACTTGATGTACCAAAATTGATAACAGGAAACAAGTTCAAAATCAACCAGGTTCAAATGTGGAAGTGGACACAGATTGGCACAGAAAAAGATACCACTTCTTCTCCCTCCCTCCCCCTCCAATATAATCAAAATCTAAACAGACAGAAACTGTTCCTTACCTAGGTTATTAACATTATATCCATCATGGAATTTGGTTCCCAATTATGCAAACTCTTAATTATAGACTACCTATATATCACTTGGGAATATGTTTATATACTCCTATTCCTATCAAATGGTATGTAGCAAAACCTATTCTGTGGTGTGGATTTAAATCTTTTCTTCTATAATTGTGATATCTTTTTAAAAAATGTTGTTTTTTTCTTATGAAGAGTTAGGAGTAAACCCCACCATCCTGATATGGTAGATATGATAATGAGGCATAAGTTATTTCTGAATTTAAAAAGCTACCTTTGGGGGGCAATCAAGCCACGAAACCTAGAAAATGACACCTGATGAAGGATTTCTAACGCATCGGTGGGTCAGCTAGTCCTTAGTTATAACCAAAATGTAGCTCTCCTTACTCTGCTTTCTCTAATAATCCCTCCTCATGTGATTTTTCCCTTACTGTTTGCGTTGCCAGCCAGTCTCACACTGAACTTTAACTGTGTGGAGAAAGCAGTTATGGATCCATTGTCCTCTCAATTTCTAAAGCTATTTCCTTCTCAAACTGTGACTTGAATGGTGAGAAAAGTTCAGAGGAACTACTTTCTACTCCACAAGAAATGTTAGTACTTACCTACTTCCTTTTTCTCAGCTCCTAGGAGCTCTTTTATGTTTAAAATCAAGAGTTAAATACTCCCTTCAAATGCCAGCACATTAACAATGGATGACTATGCATGGGGAAATCAAGCCCATCATTACTTTGAGGGTAAGGGGAAGATTTGTCCTTGTAAGTTATACATTTAGGAAAACAATTCAACCACTCTTTAATTGTGGCCCTGTGGCCTTATAAGAGTTAATGATGCTTTCTAAAGGTACTTCTTTTCTGTTTAGGAAATAACTATGGCAAGTAGATTTGGGCTCATCCAGAATTCATAGCCTAGTGATGTACAGAGAGCTCAGAAGGTGTTTTTTGGAATTTGCACCTGAGTGAAATGTGGAATTCTTAGGTATCAACACTATTGAAGATAGATACAATTATTCTGAAATGAGTCACCTATTTCCTGATGGAGTCACAATTATAATCACATAATCACTCACAAATAGTTTCTATTTTCTTCCTTTTCCAAAAAGTAAACAGGTTTTATTTTTAGAGCATTAGGTTTATAGAAAATTGAGTAGCTATAGTGTCCATACATCTCCTTTCTTCCTAACTCGTGGTTTCTCCTATTGTTAACATCTCACATTAGTGTGTTACCCTTGTTACAATTAATGAAACAATATTACTCATTGCTATTAACTGAAGTCCATAGTTTACATTAGGGTTCACTCTTGTGTTGTACAGTTAATTATTTGGGTTTGGCAAATATATAATGACATGTGCTCACATTACAGTATCATATGGGATAGTTTCACTGCCCTAAAAATGATATTTATTCCACCTGTTCATCCCCCTCTAATCCCCTGCCCCAACCTCTATCAAGCACTGATCTTTCTGCTCTCTTTGTATATTCTTTTTCTTTTTCAGAATGCCATATAGTTACTTTCTTTCAGAAGAAATTCTGTGTGTCATTTCTATTCATCTTCATGAAACTAACGGATATGCAAATTTATAGGTGCCTATGTTAAGATATAAAATTACCACACTGCAAATTCCGAAGTGCCATTTTCCTCAGGGCTGATTATCCAGTCTTGTGCATGAATGGTAGTATACCAGAAACCCCTACATACTTCATCTTAACCCCCATCCTCCCAGCTTAAAGCTGACTTATGGGTATCGTATAGTGGATTAAGACTGCACATTGCTTGAGTCTGAACCCTGATTGCAACACTTACTCGCTTTTTTACTATGGACAAGTAATTTACCTTCCTCAAGTCTCATATGCAAAAGAAGATAGAGGTATTAAGTACATCACAAGATACCCTGAAATGAAATTGATCAAAAGAAAAAAAAAGAAATTGATCAGTGTAGAGGGAGTGCTGAGAATAAGGACTGGCCAAAGTAAACAGTCAGTAACACTGTTGATATTAATCTCTTTCTTTCTCTGTCGCTCAAAAAAAAAAAAAAAAAAAAAAAAAAGGACCCCTATCAGAACTGAAACTTCACATTCTGATGTAGCATACAACACAAAGAAAATAAGGTAGATAATACAAAACTAGTTAATTGACTCTACTTCTCCTTTTGTAACAGTAGAAGAGTTTAGTCTTTAGGTAAATGATGATAGAGTGACTTGAAGCTGGGGGACTTAAGACCATCTGTGAAAACATGCTCAATAAAATCATCTCCATTATTGCTCAGATGGGCACAACATATGAATTCCATGTGATATAGTCATCAATCTAAGCAAGACAAAGGGGCAGAGCATGGCACTCTATAAAGTATTGCATAATCATTTGTCTCAGATAGTTTATATATGGTCCTACATTATGAACACTAAGAATATTATAATGAAAAATATATGATGTAAATATCTTTCCATTTCAAATCTTTAATAAAACTACCTCCCAGAAAATGTCATAGCTCAGATACAAGTTTTGAAAAATATTAATTACAGTTGTTTTAGGAAGAGATTTTGATCCTTTAAATTTTATAATATTCTTGGCTAAAGTAAATATTCCTTTTCCATTTGGGAAAAATGGGATTTGGTTTTAATCACAATCAGATGTTAGCTATTAATCCTATAAATTACAAAACAAAGANGACTAAGCCACCCAGGCGCCCCTAGTTTATTTATTTATTTTGAGAGAGAGAGAGTGAGCATGAGTGGGAGAAGGGCAGAGAGAGGAAGAGAGAATCCCAAGAAGGCTCCATGCTGAGAGCATGTGGGGCTTGAATTCACAAAGTGTGACATCATGACCTGAGCTGAAACCAAGAGCTGGACACCTAACTGGACCAAACCACCCAGATGTCCCTAAAATTATTTTTTTCAATCATGAAATTTTAATTTGTCTGATAAGTGGAATCTGACATATTAAATAACTCTACAAAAGTTAAAAAAAATAAAAACCAGGCATGGCTTAAACATATTTTCTCTACTAAGCAACCTCAAATGTATGTATTATTAGTCTGCTTATCTTATTGAGGTACTTGTCTTTGAAGAATAGAAATATACACAGATCCAAAGAGTAAGAGCATTTAAGGAAGGCAAAGTTTCCAGGAGCTAGTTCTATTTCTAACTACAAATTTCCTTATCTTCAATCATCTAAACCTATGTTTGTCTTATTTATTGATAAGTCACTATAGATCTATAGTCACTATAGATCACTAAAGCATCTTTCCCTGTTGAATAAACCAGGACTTTATCTGTAAATTTAGCATGCTTCAGCATGAGGAAAAAAACAAAAACAAAAACAAAAACAAACAAACAAACAAAAAAACATGCTTGGTAGTGACAGTTTGAATAATTGCCTTGTTCAATTATCACAGGTATTATTGATGCAGCGTTCACAGTCATTGTTGTCATCATCATCAACATCATCATCATCATCACCTCCATAATCATCCTTATCTAGTGCTTGCAGTGTTTTGATAAAGAACATCAAAATATCCATCATGAAGAACATCATGTGGTCTCAAGTACAGTAATTTGCATTCCACAGTAAATATTCCCATGGCACTCAATCAATACATCTATCTCTCCCATTCTCAGTGAAATTATGTTTTGCTTCTTCCAGTTCTTTTCCTAACAGAAACTTGATTATATTCAGAGAGCCATCATTCCCAATGACCTTCCACACGCCCTCCCTCACCACTACCAAAGTCCACATGACTGGGAGTATTTGAATACACTTCCAGATTTTCTGGTGGACTCTGATTAATACAAAGCCAAACAATACAAGGTATTTCCCCAGCAACTGAGACACCTCCAGGTGTGAGAAAGCAAACTTAGTTAGCCCATTCAAACTGAAATAATGGAATTATAGTCCATATTAAAGGGTCAGGGTTCTTTCTTTCTCTTTCCTCTCTCTTTATCTCTTTCTCACTTTTTTTCCTGCATGGGAATAGTAGGCAATTTTCCTCAGTTGCTAGTGGCAGCAAACTTATGACCAAGGGGGAAAAGGATGTAGCTGTGGATGGCAGAGCAAAGACATAGAAGGGATATGGCTCCTAAATATGTCAATGAGGCATCAATCCAACCAAGCCTAGATCTAGTCAAGCTTGCTCTTCTTTGGCCTTCCTCTAAGTAAGAAAATGAATTAACATCATTTAAGCCAGTTAGAGTTAGTTTTTTATTTTTTTTAGTGTTTAAAGTATTATAAAACACACTGACCATTATTATACTATATTCACACTGTTTTAATTGTCTTTTCTTTCTCATACTTCTAGTGTTATGCCCACAAATAATCCATTATGTCTTCCACTCTCAGATTGAATTTTTGCAAACATTATTTATTCAAAGTATGTTCCAAAACAAACAAGCAAATCTATGGGCTGGTACTAGTAATGAGACCTTAAGAAGAATAGAAGAATTGAAGAATTGAAGAATAGAAATAGAAGAATAATTATCATTCAAATGTCTGAAAAGAGTAGGAAATAGAGTTGGGAATGTTCATGGTGTTTCTAGCTTTTCCAGAGAAGAGGATATTTAGGTTCTAGGAATTTGGCACCAGTTATTAGAGAAATTGTCCCAACATGAAAATGCTTATTATATCATTTAGTGGCCAGGGAATAATGTACTTGTCTCTCTGATTATATGTTTGCCAAAGCAAACTTTTAATAGATTATTTGGATTTGTGAATGTCTCAAGAGGTAATACAAACCTAATGAAAATGACTCATTCAAGGTTAAAATGATAAACCCAGGGGCGCCCGGGTGGCTTAGTCGGTTAAGCGTCCGACTTTCGCTCAGGTCGTGATCTCGCGGTTCGTGGGTTCGAGCCCCGCGTCGGGCTCTGTGCTGACTGCCAGCTCGGAGCCTGGAGCCTGTTTCAGTCTGTGACTCCCTCTCTCTCTGACCCTCCCCTGCTCACGCTGTCTCTCTCTCTCTCTCTCTCTCTCCTAGAAATAAATAAAAATATTAAAAAAAAATGATAAACCTGAATTCTAAGCATTCAGGAGAGCATAAAAAATGGAAAAATATTAATCCATTCAATATAAAATACCTTTTAGAAACTAAGGTTTTCACATGCTATCCTTAGCCACATGCTACATTCCTTGATTCCTTTGCATACAACTTGTCTATAGATATTCAACGTTTTCCCCCTTCAGCTACTTGAGAGCATAATATTCCAAGGCCCTATTAGATTTTAGGGCCACAAAATGGAAGGCACTTTGATCTCAGAATAACCACAGGGAGGAACTACCCACCAACCTCCAACACCCTCATCAGGTTCATATGAGTATGAAATATAATTTTATTGTATGATGTTATAATTTTGGAGTTTATAAAAGTAACTACAATTATCCTACTATAGTTGTTATGAGAGTACTGTATTGATATTCCTTCAAACTTCAGTGGATATCCTGTGAAAATTACACTGATCTTATGCAGACATTTTAATTAACACATTAAATTATATACACTTGAAGTATCTTTATCAAATTGAGTTCATAATACAAAAATGATTAAAAAATAAAACAATATTTTTGTTTTAACTTAAAAATGAGAGATCTTAGAAATTCAGAAGCTTTTTTTCTCTAGGAAAAATTATTTATTTTTAAAGTAATATAATTTATTTTCAAATTGGCTTACATACAATAGCAAGTGCTCATTCCAACAAGTGCCCTCACTCAATGCCTATCACCTATTTTTCCCTCTCCTCTACCCCTCCATCCACCTTCAGATTGTTGTCTGTATTTAAGAGTCTTGTGGTTTGCCTCCTTCCCTCTCTGTTTTAACTATTTTTTTCCTCTTCCCTTCCCCCATGGACTTCTATTAAGCTTCTCAAGATCCACATATGAGTGAAAACATATGATTATCTGTCTTTCTCTGATTGACTTATTTCACTCAGCATAATACCTTCCAGTACTATCCACGTTGCTGCAAATGGCATGATTTCATTCTTTCTCATTGTCAAGTAGTATTCCATTGTATATATAAACCATTCTTCTTTATCCATTCTTCAGGTGGTGGACATTTAGGCTCCTTCCATGATTTTGCTACTGTTGAAAGTCCTGCTATAAACATTGGGGTACATACGCCCTTATGCATCAGTACTCCTGTATCCCTTGGGTAAATTCCTAGTAGTGCTATTGCTGGGTCATAGGGTAGTTCTATTTGTAATTTTTTGAAGAAGCTCCACACTGTTTTCCAAAGGGGCTGCACCAGTTTGAATTCCCACCAACAGTGAAAGAGGGTTCCCGTTTCTCCATCTCCTTGCCAGCATCTATAGTTTCCTGATTTGTTCATTTTAGCCACTCTGACCAGTGTGAGGTGGTATCTCAGTGTGGTTTTGATTTGTATTTCTCTGATAATGAATGATGTTGATCATCCTTTCATGAGTTTGTTGGCCATCTGGAGGTCTTCTTTGGAAAAGTGTCTATTCATGTCTTCTGCCCATTTCTTCACTGGATTATTTGTTTTTCAGGTGTGGAGTTTAGTAAGTTCTTTATAGATTTTGGATACTAGTGCTTTGTCTGATATGTCATTTGGATATATCTTTTTTCCATTCTGTTGGTTGTCTTCTAGTTTTGTTGATTGTTTCCTTTGCAGTGCAGAAGCTCTTTATCTTGATGAGGTCCCAATAGTTCATTTTTGCTTTTAATTCCCTTGCAGGTGCTTTTTAAAATCACTGTAAGTTCCAAACACTTTAGACATATTCCGCATTAAGTTTACAGGATGAATTAATTATTTAACTATTAGTTAGACTTCCAAATCTAAATTCCATTTTTAGAACCAGGCTGAAAGCTTCCAGAAAGTAGGACTATTTTCTTTTTATGTGTTGGTTTTTAATCTCATTTTAATCACACTAAACCAGATATAGGATGTAATTATAGAGATTTACTAATAGTTTGGTTGCTGATAATGTTACTATAACCTATATTCAATCATTATGAAGAACAATAACAAATCATTTGTTTTTTTTTTTCTCAAAAAACATTAAATTACTTTAAGATGACATAGGAACATATTTTATGAGCAGTTGTTTATCTAAGCACAAGTTTTTATGCCATGGTTTTTCGAGTGTTACTGAGAAATTATTGGCATATATGATTATAAAGTTTTAAATTATGCAGTGTGATAGTTTGATTTACATATATTGTAAAATGTTACCACATAGATGCAGCTTACATCTACCTATCTTCTCATATAGATACAATTTAAAAAAACAAAGAAAAGAAAAAAAGGAAAATCATTTTTTCCTTGTGATGAGAACTCACAGAATTTACTCCCTTAAGAATTTTCCTATGTCTCATACAGCAGTGTTGTACATTACATCCTCAGTACTTATTTATAACTGGAAGTTTGTATCTTTTGACCATCTTCCTTCAATTCTCTCATCTTCCAACATCTACCACTGGTAATCGCAAATCTGATCTCTTTTCCTGTGAGTCTGTTTTTTGTCTTTTGTTTAGATGTCATGTATGAATGAGCTCATACAGTACCTATGTTTCATTGTCTGACTTATTTCACTTGGCATAATGTCTTCAAAGTCCTTCCATATTGTCACAAATGGTATGGGTTCCTTTTTTTTTCCTTTAATGGTTGAATAATATTTCTGTGTGTGTGTGTGTGTGTGTGTGTGTGTGCGTGCACCATTGAGCACACACTTGAATGTGTGTATCACAAATTCTTTGGACAAAAATGCAATGATACATTGCTAGACACTTAGGATCTTTAGATGATGTCATGGCTATTATAAATAATGTTGTTATGAACATGGAGGTGCAGATATCTTTTTGAGTTAATGTTTTTGTTTCCTTCGATGCATTCCTGGAAATGGAATTACTGTATTATGTGGTAATTATATTTTTAATTTTTGAGTATCTTTTATACTGACTTACATAATGGCTGTTTCAATTTATATTCCCTGTATCCAATTTAAATGCACAAAGGCTCACTTTACTTCACATCTATGCCAGCATTCACTATTTCTTGTCTTTTTATGATGGCCATTCTAATAGGCATAAGGTGATCCCTCGTTGTGCTATTAATTTGCATTTTCTGAATAACTAATGCTATTGAGCAACTTTTTATGTACCTGTTGGCCTTCATATAACTTCTTTGGAGTGTCTATGCATATCTTTACCCCATTTTTTAATGGAGTTGATTTCTTTTCACTACTGGGTTGTATGAGTTATTTATATAATTTGGATATTAATCCTTACCTTCTTATCAGAAACATAGTTTGCAAAATTTTTTCCCATCCCATGTGTTGCCTTTTCAATTTGTTGATTTTTTTTTTTTTTTTTTTGCATGCAGAAGCTTTTTGTTTTGGTAGAGTCCCACTGGGTGGTTTGTTCATTAATCTATTTATTTATTCAGTTACCTGTGTTTTAGATGTCATATTCAAAAATTAATTCCCAGTACCTATGTCAAAGAGCTTTATTCCTGTTTTCTTCTAAGAGTTTCATGTGTTCAAGTCTTACACTTAAATCTTTTACCCATTTCAACCTAAGTTTTGTGAGTGGTGTGGGATATGTCTGGTTTCCTTGTTTTACATATGAATATTCAATTATCCCAGCACAAAGTACGAAGAGACTGTCTTTTTTCCATTGAGTATTCTTGGCTCTGTTGTCAAATATTAGTTGACCAAATATGTTTGGGTTTATTTCTGGGCTTTCAATTCCGTTCCACTGGTCTATTTATCTATTTTAATGTCAGTACTGTACTATTTTGATGGCTATAGATTTATAGTATACCTCATAATCAGGCAGTGCGATGTCTCCTGTCTAAACACAATTTTTACAAGTGGTTACAGAGACAATTACCTCACTTAAACTAATGGAAAACTAGATAGCCTCTACATTTGACTTCTTCCTTTTTATGATTAAACAAAATCTTGAGTAAACACTATTTGACACTGTAAAACATCCAACTTGACCCTAAAGCTATGCCAATTTCTCCCTAGTCAAACCACTGTGAACCTGCCTGAAGGGGAAATATCAATTTTGAATCAATATGCTGCAAGGCTCAGCAGTTAAGCAGAACAAAATATAACTCCGCATAAAAACTGACGGTTATTTTCTTTTTTAAAAATTCTTCTTCTTTTTTTTTTAGTAGAATATGATTATATGGCCTACAGTAAAATCTTGAATTGATGTTATATATGAAAGAGTGGTAGTGTACAGGGGAATGGCGTCAGGTACTTATTTTATTGTTTTTAATTTATGTCCTTTCCCTTGTGGTGTTTACAAACCAAGATTCACTGTTTTTTTTTAATAGCATTTCTGCCTGATTCATATTTATCTCGTAAACTTCCAATAAATTACTGCTTAGTATTTTGTTTGTTGTTTAGAATGTATGTTTTTTTGTAAACTATAATAACTATATCTTCTGTTTATAATATTTGATATTTAGTGCATAATTCTGTTATAGTCCATGCTCCATTAGAGAATATATATCATTATCTTTCATGCCCTCATTTTACTTGAGCCATATAGGAAATCTGTCCATATATTTTCAAAAGTAATACCATTGGCTAATATCTACTTCTTGTTTTCACACAATTCTAGGTAAGAAGCAATTAGAAAGAATTTTAAACTACTTGGAAATATAAAATTATTCTTTTCTAAAAATGGCATAGACTATTCTAGTATGCAAACTATTTTCCGGCAGAGAGTACAAAAACTTTCATGTCACCAGAGAATTGTTTTATAAGTGAAACAATAAGTTACTTAATGCTACCCCAGCAGCTTAGAATATTCACACAGATTGCAAAAGGATTGGAGAACCTGAATAAAAGCTACCATCAGTTTCTTAAAGTATATCATTAAAGATAAAAATAGATATACTAGTACTGTTACCCAGATAACTTCCAACCTAATCTCTTCTTTGTATCATATAAAATGTTACTGGAAAAAAAATGTCATTTGCCTTGAAAAGAGATAAGAAAAATATTCCTTGAAGTGAGTTTGAATGGCCTTGGCTAAAAGGAAATGGAAGTGTTCTCCTAGAAAAGGGAATAAACAATTGGAATAAAGTATTTGTCCATATTCCAAACAAGTTAAGGTAAGTACAAAGAGACCCCCTCAGTGCCTGGAAAAGTAAAGAAAATTCAAAGAACTATACACAATAGAGAACTATTATATGACAGAGGTTTTAGTAGATGATGTTGGTTCTTAGTCCATTTTTCTTTATCCATCTTTGCTTGGTCCTAATTTCACTCTTTCACATGTTAATGGTAAAAAAAAAAAAAAAAAAAATGGCTTCTGTTGTCCCATTCAGAGAGGCATCTGTCCCATTTCCAACCAAGAAGACATGAAAGTGTGTCTGCTTTGGACCACATCTACACCCAAGGGAATAAAAAAATGCCTTTTGTTTTCTTTTTTCTTTTGAATGAAGTATCATATTTCTATACAGGGTCCCTAGAACATCAATAGCCATCTTATGATGACAAGAGAATTAGCCTGAAAACCATGCATTAACAATCATCATACTAACATCACACTAACATCACAAAGAGAAGTGGACCCAGGACCTTAAAGATATTATAGACCCACCAAAATAATCAACTCAAAAACCATTCTATATTTAGATTTTAAAGAGAAATAATAACTTTCTTCATATTATTTTCCCTATTCCTTTACTTGAGTGGTCAGTGTTAATCAGAGTGATAATTCAAAGAAATCTCTTTTATAGACAGTGGTTTAAAGACTAGGAAGATACTAAATATAATTACTGGAAATAGATCTATGAATTCAGTAATTTGGAGATAAGTTTAACAAACATTGAAAACTTATAGAATAAAAAAGAGAGAGGCAACAGCAAAGAGGGCAAATAGAGATGTAGAATGTTTTGCATTATTTTGAGTTATCTGTATTATTATGCATAATGTGAGCTAAGAGCACAGTGAAAGTTGAGTCAATATGGGTTAAGTTTCCAGTAAAGGCTTCGACGAACATAAACCACTCCAAATTACTCTTCCTTATTCCCAGGGTAACCACAATATAACTTGTATCTGAAGGAGACAGTGATTAAAGCAATGCTGTATATGAACTTCCACTTGCAGAAAGATTTGGAGAGGAATTTGGAGAGTTTTACCCTAGACAAAATAAATTAATAAGAATAATTTGAGGCATATATAAAACAGCTAATATATTTACATCCCTGAGTGAGCCTTTGAACAACTAACTTCACTCAAAGTAATGCAGACTATGAAACACAAACTTGCATATTCATGTTGTCTTGCCTAATCACATCAGCAACTCTTGAAAGGAACTTTGGATTGAAAAGTGGCTAAGTAACTCACCTGAAGAACCTTGCAAAGTGGACAATTTAGACAGATGCCTATTGTTCAGATAATTCTCTATGAATCTAAATGTTATCAAAGAGTGTTGGACTCAGAGAAGGTAGTAGTGATGTAAATAGAACGTCAGCATATACCTATTTAGATTGATTATGAACAGATAAAAAATTAAAATAGAGCTAATATTACAATGGATATTCACTTGACCTTGTTGTTAAGATAAGAAAACACATTAAGAAACTTTGAATTCAAGGGGCACTTGAGTGGCTCAGTCAGTTAAGCATGTGATTCTTGGTTTCAGCTCAGGTCATGATCACATGGTTAGTGGGTTTGAGTTCTGCATCGGGCTCTGCACTGACAGCATGGAGACTGCTTGAGAGTTTCTCTCTTTCTCTCTCTCTCTCTCTCTGCCCCTTCCCTGCTCACTCATGTTCTCTCTCAAAATAAATAAATAATCATTAAAAAAAGAAGAAAGAAACTTTAAGTTTAGGATCTTCAAGAGGAATTTTAAAGCAAGTCAAAACAAAAGTCAATAGAATGATTGTTGTAGCTATTGAAGTATCTTCATTCTAGGAGTTTTCTTCTAATAAAGAGAAATATGCAAAAAGATTCTGAGGGAAACTAAGTTCATATCATTTTAAAATATTTTTTTTTTATTTATTTCTAGGAGAGAGAGAGAGACAGCGTGAGCAGGGGAGGGTCAGAGAAAGGGAGACACAGACTCTGAAACAGGCTCCAGGCTCTGAGCTGGCAGTCAGCACAGAGCCCGATGCGGGGCTCGAATCCACGAACCGCGAGATCATGACCTAAGTGAAAGTCGGACGCTCAACCGACTAAGCCACCCAGGTGCCCCCATATCATTTTAAAGAAACCCATTTTTGTGGGTATGTATAGAGAGTAGTTCTTCCTCAAAAAAGTTAGGACTCATAATTTGCAACTTTCAAAATGTGAATATAAATGTCAGAAGATTAGGGGCAACTGGAATTGCAGACAAGTTATATGACCCATCCAGATTGACATTTCCATGAGGACAAGATCATAGAGTGGCATGTCTTTAGATGCTTCCTAATCTTCAAACCCATAGCAAATTCCAAATCATCTAAATCCTCAAACTAATAGACAGTTAATTGTAGGGGTGAAATCTATAGATTTAATTTACCAACAGTGCAGACTGAGGGGATTAACAGCCAAAGGTGGGGATCCTGGTAGGTGATGGGAAAAAGTGTATTAACTATTCAAATGCTGTCAATCACTCCTGTGTGCACTCAGCTTCAAGACTTTCTCCTCCTAGCAGTTGGTCTGTTCTTATAGAGAACAAAGATCGATACACTTTTTCCTCATTTTACACATGAGGTCATGGATTCACACATAAATCCTACAAATCACTCTGCCATTCATTCTCTACAAGTCAAAAGTCCATCCTAGATAGAAAAATGGTATACATTATACATAGGAAATATTCAATTCCTGCTGTTCCTCATGACAGAGGAGACATCCCCTGTCCTTCAGGTTACCCGTCTCATATAACTCTAAGTTTGAGTTTTATACATGGTATCACACATCCCCCAAAATAGATTTTTCCCAAATTCTCAATTCCAACTTCATTACCATCACTAGAAGTGAAAGTTAAAGGTAGAGCGAAATAAAAGATTTGTTTTTCAATGTAGCTTTTGAAGATGTAAGGCAAATCTCCCTCAATTTCTACTGCTATTAAGGTCAAGCTCTAAGAATCGAGTTTGACTTTTAATATATTTCAATGTTTTCAGAAGTTACAAGAAATGTGCCAAAGATATATCACTCAGTTCATACACTGAGTAAAAGGTAGGAGGAATTTCACTGGTGGCACATATCCCCTTTAGTAGGTCATGCACAAATGTTTTAGCTTTGCCTATTCAAATTACTCTGGAGCAGGCCCAGAAGTAAAAGCTAAAGTAAAAACTGACTGTTCCTTTCCTAGGCAGCATCATATTAATCCTAGCCAAACTTCTGATAATATAAGAAAAGTAGAACATATTTGAAAGTGTTCTATTCTAAACAGGCCTATATCTATAAAAGAGCAAAACTCTGCTTTCTCTGATTTCTGCAATTCATGATTAAAAAACTGCTAGAGACACAGAACAAACTCAAATGAAAAATTCCAAAGAACCTATTGTGATAAATGATACATGACAAAATTACACTTAAACAGTTACTAGGCCCAAAGGAATCCTACAGAGAATAAGTGCAAACAATATGGGGGTTTTCCACTCCTAATTCCTTTGATAAAAATGACAAAATATGATTCTTTCATGTAATGACAGAGAGAAACAGGAAGCTTGAGAATATAAAATATGTTGCTGTTCAGAAAGAGAGATGGTGTTCACATACATTATATTAGAGATTGACAGTCTTATTTACAAAGGGTCTCTGCATCTTTGTTTTTAAGAATAGGGGAAGATAAGTTGGTAGAATGAGGGGAGAAACACAATAGCTTCACCTCTTAACATTTTTGCCAGATAAGACTGTCTAAAGGCTAATTTGAAATTCGGTTAGCAAGTCCAGGGAAAAACGTGCAAGCAAATATATTTCCAAAGAGAATTCCAAAAGAGTGTTGTTAGCACATTTGTAAGTTTCCAATTCTTTCTTACTACTCTTATCCAACAACCCAAACAGATCAGTTTAAATACAACTTCTTTTACTAATGTCTTTTGAAGCATCACTGCAGTCAGATTGAGTCAAGTAACCATCTGCTGCAAATACAAATAGAGCTCATTCAAGAATTATATTACACAGCCTTTCCAGCAAAGTTCTTACGTGCAAGCTGTTCTTGTCAAAATCAGAACCATTGTGATGATGCATCTTAATATTCAATCAGACTTTAAGTAAAGAGTGACAAAAGTCCACATATGGATGACAGCTGTTTCTTCAGTAAATATTTTCCCATTTATTGAATGGAGGCTTATGGCAGTTTAGGATATGTTCCATCAGACATTTCAGCCTGAACTGCTTGGGGACGATTAAAACACTAACAAGGATAAAATTTCAGTTTTCAGATCTTTGCTACAACTTACATCAGAAAAAAAACAACAGCTCCTCCAATTAAAATCGTACACTATGTCAGTAATGTGAGAGTATCCTTGCCTAGTACTCACTGGTGAAATAACTGAATTTATGGGACTCTATGTAGTTTTTGCTCCTCCCACTCAATAATAGTACCACAGCATCTGTAAAATTGAAGCATAATTTCTATATTGATTTTCTAATCATATAAACAAAGTTAATGGGAATTTAAACATGTATGACTATATTTGACAAATTGTGAAATATTTAAAAAGATTAATAATCCTATTAGCTAAAAGAAGGGCAGAGAAGACATCTTTTTAACCAACAAAGTGGCTTGCAAAGTTAGAAAGTAAAAAAAAGGAAAAAAAAGTGAGGATGAATTCTGAGGAAGAATTCACTAACTCCGTAATTATATAATATTTACATATCAGTAGTTGGAGGGGGTAAAGGTGGTTTCAGCTAACAAAGATGACCTTAATATTTTAGTAGTGCCCATGAACACACATCATATACCTTTTATAAATCCCAAATGTGTTGGACATAAGTTCGTTAATAGTACACCTTTCAAGTAGTATTTCTAAAACTTGCTAACTACAAGGTCTACTGCTAAGGGGACTTAAAGTTCTCCTCTCTTTAACCTAAAACTGTCCTGAGGCTCTTGTCTGAAATTCTGAAGAGGGTGACAGGTTGTTTTTATCTCAGGTTAGGCCAGCATTCTTAATATGTTAAGGAATTTGTATTTCCCAGGTTCTGCGTGGTAAAATTATAGCCCTTCTTTTCTCCTTGCAACGCAGTGGTTAACATCAACACTTAAAAATACTTTTGAGCCTGCAGTCTTACATTCCACAGCTCCTGTCAGACACTGATCTATTATACATTTTTTGGATCTATTATTTTTAATGGAAACTATTTCATATCAAACATCATAAAACAGAAGTTCTTACCCTGCTATTGGATCTACAGCTATTGCCTTAGGATTATGAAGCTCCAGGTCAATCAGGGTGACACACACAGACCCGTTGTAAGTACAAACAAAGATCCGGTCACTGACATGGTCCACAAAATAGAGATTTCTGGTAAGCCAGTCAATCGCCATTTGTTGCACATCTGAAAAAAACACATAAGAAAAACACACACATTGCATTACAGGTGCAAATTTAGTATCATAACCCAAAGAGTATGCAAGCCTGCCCAAACCATCACAGAAAGCATTTCAAAAGTATAGGTAGTTTCATGATAAAAAAACAAAACAAAACAAAAAAAAACAACCAAGAAAACCCTACAAAGATAATATCTTGCTAGGCCAAAATAGGTGATTTAATTACTCTATAACGTAATGACTACCCTTTGATATCATTCTTCTTCCTATCTAAGGACTGAGAATGATCTAAACAAATGGACAAGTGAATTGTAAATCCCAAAATATAACTATTTACAGTAAAATCTATCTCCCAGTTTTCTCATTTATACAAAATAGTTCATTCAACCCAATGTGAAAATTGGTCCAATGACAGAGCTAAACTCTTTAGTAGTAAGAGGAATAAACTTTTTATGAATCTAACGTAAATTCATATTATCAGATCCTCTTCCATTAAAGAAAAAAAAGAAAAAGAGAGGTGGGAAAGGTGGAAAAGTGGATCTGTAAGATCTCTGTTTACAAACAATACCCAAAACTTAGAAATTAAGCAAAAGGAGTGGTAATATGTTTCTCAGTGGCAGGCATTTGCATAATAAAACAGGTCTGCTCAAATATTAATTTTCTACAAATGTTATTCAATAGTACCCTCTGTGAAGAAGGAAATATTCTACATCCATGTTGTCCAATAAAGTAGCCATTAGTCAAATGTGTCTAATGAACACTTAAAATGCGGCTAGTGTGACTGGGAAAATAAATCTGTGGTATATTTCATTTTAATTCACTCAAATTTAAATTTAAAACTTTAGGTAGGTAAGTAGTTAGTGGCTACAAGGAATAGAGAAGCTCTAGGAGAATGTGTCTGAGTTTGACTTGAATATTTTCTATTTGATCAGATCTATATGCTGTGAAATTTCATGCTAATTTATGAATATTTATCTTGTAGAAAAGATAAACCCAATGGGTATGGTTGTACTTCCCTGTGGGGCATTAACCATTATTATACTTATCTACAAATTTTATTTATATATATTTTTTCTTTAAAATGCATGTAATTACCCAATTCTGCTAATGCTCTTAGATCAGCAATACTGGGCTGGTTACCTCAATAATTCCATAAATAAGTTTCTGGTTTATATTTATTCTTGAATTTTATGACAGTCATGTTTTTATCTATTAGAAATTATACTTTGATACCTTCTTGTTCACACTTACTATGGATCTCTGACTCATTGATGAAGTAGAGTTTCCTTCTGCAATCTGAACCTAAACATTCTTCCTACTCTATGCTTCAAAATGCTTCCTTAGTAACATGCTGTTTCGGTGAATGATACCCTTTCAACAGAAAGACTAATACAAAAAAGTATGTCATTATTGTCACCTGTAATGGTATATTGTCAAAGGAAGGTATAGCCAAGTAGCAACTTTGTGGGAATTTCTATCATGCTTTACAAGAACAAGCAGAAAGTGGATATTGCAATTCATTGGACACACATTTTCAAGCTATCGATTACAGTTTCATTCCTGAATTGCACAGTCTTTATGGAAACATAACCACTTAAATGTTCCACAAACTACATGAAGCTTTTCTCAACCAGTTCAGCAATGAGGATTTTTAAAAAGCTGAACTATTTCTCTGTCTCCAGAAATCTGGAAGTGGATGCTTTGTTTGTTTTTATTCTTTTTACATTATTATATCAACTAGAGCACAGTACCCACTGCTTCAAATGACATTTTAAATACCTGGGGTTCAGATAAAGTAGGTGTCAGAGTCCATTCAATGACCCATCTCTCATGCTAGGGATGCAGTTCGTTTAGTCTATGCAATTGTAATTTCAGACAAAAGAGCTGTGTGACAGCATTCACACACCTTTTTTCAACTCTGTATCATTACAGAAAGATTCTCTGCTACTGAAACAATAGGTATTGTTAACAACCATCCAAGTTTGAAGCAACAAGGTCTCAGGAAAGAACCTAATAATTAGCCAAACACTCAGCAATTGTGGGAATTGGCTGTGTTTCCTTTTCTTATATCTGAAGTTTCTGTCTAGTTTTAATGTAATCTTTTATTAAGATTGGAGACAATTAGACAAAATGTTCAAGCAAGCAAGCTGACAGATACATAGATAGATAAATAAATTTGGCTGGAATTATTTACACATTTCAGGAGACAGGTGAATTTTCTAGACAGTGGATGCAGTATTTCATCTTAATTTTGCTGAAATATAACCAAGATCATAGGAAATTGCTAAAGATAATTGCAGTCATTTTGTGACATTATGACAAAAAAATCCTAAATAATCAGTTTAGAGCCATAGTACTGTTACTAGAACAAAAACTTAAATATATTCCTATTATTATATTTTCTACTCCTAACATCCATTGACTCAGAATGTGACTGCATTGAAAGTTAAAGTATCCAATGGGATGATTAAATCAATGCAATTAAAGTGAATCCTAATCTAACCAGACCCTATACTTATAAAAAGAGATTATGACTTACAAAGAGAGATTCCAAGGATCCCTACACAGAGAATAGAGGTTATTTGCAAGCCAGAGAAAGGCCTCAGAGAAATCCAATCCTGTTGAGTCCTTGATCTGGAACCTCTAGTCTTCAGAATTGTGAGAAAACTATTTTCTATTGTTGGAGCCACATAGTCTGTGGCATTTTGTTATAGTACTCTAACAGAAGAACACTTACTTACACACTTAAATACTACATGGTATTATTTAATAGAGTAGTCCATGCCACAAAATTATTGAGAACAAAAAGTCAAAATCCTGTTAAGAAAAAAATATAAAGGAATGTCTATATATCCTTTCAATGTCATGCTGACCCATTGTCTAACAGGTACCTTCAAAAGATAGTTGATTTTCCTAATATAGCTATGTTTAACTTACAATTTAATATTGATTCAATCCAATCTCTATGAATTTAGATGTTAATTTGTACATTGATAAATTATAAATATTTTTTGCCCAATAGAAATGCAAATGGTTTCCATCAGGTAGTAACGATAGCCCCTTTTTATTGCCCAGTATGACATTAACTGGTTTTGTCCCTAACTTTACAAGTTTAAATTAGCTTGTTTTTATTTCATTGATTATAAACTCTTCAGTCTCTTCTCTGCTTTTTGAACCAGATTTACCATCCTTCTGGTTCTCTCATTAGTAAGCTAAAGGACTTCTTAAGATACATTACTATATACGGTATGAGTCATGTCTTTAACTCAGTGACCAAATTTTCCTCTTGATTTCTTTTTCACATTATGCACCATCTAGTCTTCGACTAGCCAGAGATAGAAAATGCAAATATCCACAAGAATGAGAAAGATAGCATAAATAGGCAAAACTTTTTGGAAGGAACTATGACAAAACTGGAAGATAGCCTGAAGTATACATTTACATAAAAAGGCAGGCTCAATTTCAGCTGATTGTTTTGACATAGAAATGTTTCAATATTTCAAAGGAGCCAAAAATATAGTGTATTGCTGCCTATAAGAAAGATCCACTTCAGAACTAAAAACACATTGACTGAAAGTGAAGGGATGGGTCCTTCTTAATAAAGACTCTAGAGAAAGTCGGGATAGAAGGAACCTACTTAAACATCATCAAAGCTATCTACGAGAAGCCTTCAGCTAACATCATGCTCACNCTGATGGATGTGGGGGGCGGGGGGGATGGGCATGGAGGAGGGCACTCGTGGGGATGAGCACTGGGTGTTATGTGGAAACTAATTTGACAATAAACTATTTGTAAAAAAAAAAGAAAAGAAAAGAAAAAAGAAAAAAGAAAGTGAAGGGATGGGAAAAGAGATTCCATGCAAATGGAAAGGATAGAAAGCTGAGGTAGCAATGTTTATATCAGACCAACTAGACTGTAAGACAAATGTTGCAACAAGAAACAAAGAAGGGCATACCATAATGATAAAGGGTAAATTCAACAAGAAGATGTAACACTTGTAAACATTTACACATACAACATAGAAACATCTAAATATGTAAAGCAAATATTGACAGAAACAAAGGGAATAATTTATAGAAATACAATAATAGTAGGGAACTTTTTTATTGTTGTTGTTGTTTTATATTTTACTTTTTTACATAGTTTATTGTCAAGTTGGTTTCCATATAACATCCTGTGCCCATCCCTACAAGTCCCCTCCTCCATGCCCATTACCCCCTTCCCCTCCCCTCACCCCCATCAGCCCTCAGTTTTTTCTCAGCATTCAAGAGTCTCTCATGTTTTGCCTCCCTCTCTCTCCCCCACTACTTTTCCCCTTTTTCTCCCTCATGGTCTTCTGTTATGTTCCTCCTAATTCTCCTATACATGCAAACATATGGTACCTGTCCTCACAGTCCACTTGCATCGCTGGATATCTAAACAGAAAATTAATGAGAAAACAGTATCCTGAACAACACATTAGACCAATGAATTTAACAATTCTCCATCCTAATACAGCAGAATACACATTATTCTCAAGTGTTCATGGAATATTTTACAGGAAAGATCACATGTTTTGCTACAGAATAAGTCTTGATAAATTTAAGAAGACTGAAATCATATCAAGTATCTTTTTTGACTGTAACAGTATATAATTAGAATTCAACAAAAGAAGAACATTAAGAAAGGAAAAGAAAACAAAACCGAAGAATAAAATAAACACATGGACACTGCACAGCAAGCCACTAGACAATCAATGTTTCAGTGAAGAAATAAAAGTAAAATTAAAAAAATATATATATCTGAGACAAATGAAAATGGAGACACAATTTTCCAAAACCTATGGGACACAGTAGAAGAACTTCTAAGAGGAAAGTTTATAGAGTTACAGGCCTACTTCAAGATATAAGAAAAATCTTTAAAAAAATAAAAATAAACAATAAAAAAACCCTTTTAACCTTACACCTAAAGAAACTAGAAAAAAATCCAAAATCAGTAGAAGGAAGGAAATAATAAAGGTTAGAGCAGAAGTAAATAAAATAGAAATTTAAAAACAAACAACAAACAAACAGACAAAAACAATATAACAGATCAGTAAAACCAGGAGATGTTGGTTCTTTGAAAAGATCACCCAAAAAATAGGGGCACCGGAGGGGGTGGGGTTCACTTGGTGAAGTGTCTGACTGGAGCAACTCATGATCTCATAGTTGGTGAGGTTAAGCCCTGCATCAGGTTCTGTGCTGACAGCTCAGAGCCTGGAACCTGCTTGGGATTCTGTATCTTCCTCTTTCTCTACTCCTCCCCCGCCTTCTCTGTCTCTCTGTCTCCCTGTCTCTCTCTCTTGCCCTCTCCCTCTCTCAGAATAAACAAACATTAAGAAATTTTTTAAAAGATTCAATCTTGCCATTTGCAACAACATGGATGGAGGTAAAATGTATTATGCTAAGTGAAATAAGTCAGTCAGAGAAAGACAAATACCATATGTTTTCATTCAAGTGTAGAATTTAAGACACAAAACAGATAAACATGTGGGAAAGGAATAAAAGACAGAGGGAAGCAAACTATAAAGACTTAATAGGGCACCTGGGTGGTTCAGTGGGCTGAGCCTCTGACTTTGGCTCAGATCAGAATCTCATGGCTCATGAGTTCCAGCCTAGCATTAGATGTGTGGTAACAGCCCAGAGCCTGGAGCCTGATTCAGAATCTGTGTCTCCCTCTCTCTCTTCCTCTCCCCCACTCACACTCTCTCTCTGTTTCTCAAAAAATAAATAATATTTTTAAAAAAGGCTCTTAACGACAGAGAGCAAACAGTTGATGGAGGGTGGTAGGTGGGGGATGGGTATTAAGGAAGGCCCTTGCTATTATGAGCACTGGGTGTTATATGTAAGTAAAGAATTACCAAATTCTATTCCTGAAACCAATATTACCTTATATGGTAACTAACTTAAATTAAAATGAAAACATTTAAAAAGAAATCACCAAAAAATAAAAATAAAAACAAAATAAATCTTTAGCCAGAGAACTCTATCTATTCTTCTCAAAAAGTATTCCAAAAAGTTGAAGAGGAAGGGAAATTTCCAAATTCATTCTCTGAGGCCAATATTAATTACCTTGATACCAAAACCAGGTAAATACACCACTAAAACAGGGAACTATAAGTCAATATTCCTGATGATCTTACATGCAAAAATTCTCAACAAAATATTGGCAAACTGAATCCAAAAATACATTAAAATAATTATTCCCTGTAATCGAGGGCACTTTTTCTCTGTGATGTAAGAGTGGTTCAATATTTGCAAATCAATTAAAGTCACACATCACGTCAACAAGAGTAAAGATAAACAAATCATATGATCCTTCAAATAAAAGCAGAAAAAGCATTTGACAAAGTGTATCCATTCATGGTAAAACCCTCAATAAAACAGGTTTAGAGGGAACATATCTCAACACAGCAAAGGTCATATATGAAGATCCCACAGCTAACATCATACTCAATGGAGAAAACCTGAGAGCTTTCCTCCTAAGATCAGGAACAAAACAAGGATATCTACTCTTACCACTTTTATTCAATATAGTAGTGGAAGTCCTAGCCACAGCATTCAGACAACAAAAAGAAACAAAAGCCATCCAAATCATTAAAGAAAAAATAAAAGTTTTACTATTTGCAGACAAGAAGATACTATATAGATACATATATATATATGTATATATATGTATATACATATATATCATATGTAGATATATATATATATCTATATATGTAAATCCTAAATATTCCATCAAAAAAAAAAAAAAAAATAGAGCTGATCAATGAATTCAGTAAGGTTGTGGGATACAAAATCAATCTACAAAAATCTGTTGCATTTCTGTATACTAGTAATGAAACATCAGAAAGAGAAATTAAGGAAACAATCCATTTACAATTACACCAAAAATCATAAAATATCTACAAATAAACTTAACCAAAAAGGTGAAAGACCTATACACTGAAAACTATTAAACATTCATGAAAGAGGGGCGCCAGGATGACTCAGTTGCTTGAACATCTGACTCTTGAGTTTGGCTCAGTTCATGGTCCCAGGGTCATGGGATCAAACCCTGTGTTGGGCTCTGCACTGAGTATGGAGCCTGTTTGGGATTCTCTCTCTCTCTCTCTCTCTCTCTGCCCCTTTCCCCAACTCATGCCCTCTCTCTCACTAAACTAAATTTAAAAAAAAAATTAAAATGATGAAAGAAACTGAAGACAAAATAAAGAAATGGAAAGACTTTCTGTGCTCATGGATTGAAAGAACAAATATCATTAAAACGTCGATACTACCTAAAATGATTTACAGATTTAATCAATTCCCTATTAAAATACTAATAGCATTTTTTCACAGAACTAGAATTACTAATTTGACAATTTGTTTGGAAACACAAAAGACTTCAAACACCCAAAGCAATATTGAAAATGAAGAGTGAAATTGGAGGTATCACAATCCCAGAGTTCAAGTTATACTATAAAGCTGTAGTAATCAAAACAATATGGCACTGTTACAAAAACAGACATATAGATCAATGGAACAGAATAGAGAGCCCAGAAATAAACCTGTGATATATGCTCAATTAATCTTCCACAAAGGAGGCAAAGATAGACAATAGAATAAAGCCTCTTCAACAAATGGTGTTTAAAAAAAAAAAAAAAGTGGATAGCTACATGCAAAAGAACAAAAGTGATGGATCACTTTGATAAATCATAACCAAAATAAACTCAAAATGGATTAAAGGACGTAAGTATAAGACACCAAAGCATAAAAATCTTACAAGAGAGCACAGGCAGGAATTTCTTTGATACTGGTCATAGCAACATTTTTCTAGATATGTCTACTGAAGTGAGGGAAACAAAAGGAAAAACAAATTACTGGAACTGTATCAGAATATAAAGCTTCTGTGTAATGAAGGAAACAATAATACTAAAAGGCATCCTACTGAAGGGGAGATGATATTTGCAAATGATATAACTGATAATTAGTATTCAAAATATATAAAGAATGTATGCAACTCAAAACTGAAAAAAAAAACAAACCAGAAATAATTTTATTAAAATGGGCAGAAGACATGAACAGACATTTCTCCAAAAAGGTAAACATATGGCCAACAGCCACAGAGAAAGATGTTCAACATCACTAATCATTAGTGAAATGTAAGTCAGAACCACAGTGAAATACCACCTGAAACCTGTTAGAATGGCTGACATCAAAAAACACAAGAGACAATAAGTGTTGGCAAGGATTTGTGGGAAAAACAAACAAATAAAACTTGTGCACTGTTGTTGGGAATGCATACTGGTGCAGTAACTGTGAAAACAGCATGGGCGTTCATCAAAAAATTAGAAATAGAATTACTATGTGATCCAGTAATTCCACTACTGGCTATTTACCCAAAGAATATAAAAACATTATTTCAAAAAATTATATGCACCCCTGTTTATTGCAGACTTAATTATAATAGCTAAATTATGGCAGTAGTCCAAGATCCATCAATAGATGAATGGACAAAGAAGATGCAGTGTGCGTGCGTGTGTGTGTGTGTATACACATACATATGTACATACGTACAATGGAATGCTACTCAGCAATAAAAAAAGAATGAAATTTTTTCCACTTGAAACAACATGGATGGATTTAGAGATTATAATGCTGAGGAAAGTAAGTCACTCAGAGAAAGGCAAATATATGATATCACTCATATGTGGAATTTAAGAAACAAATCAAACAAAAAGGAAGAAAAAGGATTCAAACCAAAAAAGAGACTCTTAACTATAGCCAACAAATAGGTAGTTATCAGAGAGGAGGTGGTAGGGAGTGAAATAGGTAAAGGGGATTAAGAATATACTTATGATGAGAAACACTGAGTGATGTATATCGTTAAATCACTATATTGCACACCTGAAACTAATATAATTTTGTATGTTAACCACACTGTAATTAAAATAAAAAATGTTAAAGAAAACGTAAAACTGTCACCCTTCACAGATAACAAATGCTAAGCATTTAAAACAAAAAAACCTAAGTCTCTACTCCAAAACTATTAAAATTAATAAGTGAAGTAAAATTGAAATAATATGAAATCAATAGATATCTGTTGCATTTCTATATTCTAATAATGAGTTATCAGAAAAAAATAGGTAATTATTCCACTTAAAGTTATAAAGAATAAAACACATAGGGATATTGAATCAACAAAGTGAAAGGTGTATAATCTGAAAACTATGACACTCATGAAAGAAATTGAGGGAGGCACAAATAAATGGGAAGGTATATTGTGCTCACATTCTATTTAATAGAATACTAGTAAAATGTCCATACTACCTATGCAGTCTATAGATTCAATGCAATCTCTATCAAATTACCAATATACTTTTCACGAAACTAGAATAAATAATCCCAAAATTTATATGGAACCACAAAATACACCAAATAGCCAGAGCAATCTTGGAAATGAAGAACAAAGCTAGAGTATCATGCTCCTGAATATAAACTATACTACAAAGCTATAATAACAAAAGCATTATGGCATTGGCACAAAAACAGACCCAGTAAGTCAATGGAACAGAATAGAGAGCTCAGAAATAAATCCACACTTATAAGGTCAATTAGCCTATGACAAATGAGGGAAGAATATAAAATGAGAAAAAGGCAGTATCTTCAATAAATGGTGTTGACAGAACTATACAGCTACATGGGGGAAAAAAAAGTCAATGTATTGAATGTAAGAAGATATTTGCAAATTATATCTCCAATAAAGGGGTTAAAGTGGACTAGTTTCCAACATTATATACAAAAATAAACTCAAAATGGATTAAAGACTTAAAAATAAAACCTGAAACCATAAAACTCCCAGAAAACAAAACAAAACAAAACAAAACAAAACACATAGGCAATAAGCTCTTTGACATTGGTCTTACTGATATGAGTATTTTTTAAAAAAATAAAAAAAAATATTTTTGATAGAGAAAAAAACAGAGCACATGGAAGAGAGGGGCAGAGAGAGGGAGACACAGTCTGAAGCAGGCTCCAGGCTCTGAGCTGTCAGCACAGAGCCTGACACAGGGCTCAAACTCACAAACCAGGAGATTATGACCTGAGCTGAAATTGGATGCCTAACTTACCGAGCCACTCAGGTGCTCTGGTAATATATGTATTTTTTTTTTAACTCTCTATCCTCAGGCTAGGGCAATAAAAGCAAAAAATAAATAAAGGGACCACATCAAAGTAAACAGCTTTTGCTCAGCAAAGGAAACCACAGACCAACAGAAAAGTCAATGTATTGAATGTAAGAAGATATTTGCAAATGATATCTCCAATAAAGGGGTTAAAATCCAAAATAAATAACTCACAAAACTCAATTTCAAATAAGCAACCAATCTGATTAAAAAGTGGCCAGAGGATCTAACAGACATTTTACCAAAGACTTACAGATGGCCAACTGGCACATGAAAAGATGCTCAACATCACTAGCAACAGGAAATACAAATCAAAACCACAATGAGACATCACCTCATAATTGTCTGAATGGCTATTATAAAAAAGACAAAAAAATAACAAAGTCTAGAAAGGATGTGAAGGAAAGGGAACCCTTGGGCACTATTTGTGGGAATGTAAATTTGTGCTGTCACTACAGAAAATAGTACTGGGGGTTCTCAAAAAATGAAAAATAGAACTACCATATGATGTAGCAATTCTACTTCTAGGTATTTCTGAAAAGAAAATAAAAACAGTGATTTGAATAGACATATGCACCCCTATGTTCACTGTAGCATTATTTACAATAGTCATGACATGGAAACAACCTAAATGTCCATCAGTAGATGAACTAATAAAGAAGACATGGTATATACATGCAATGTAATATTATTCAGCCATAAAAAAAAAAGAGAGAGATCTTGTCATTTGTGATAACATGGATGGACCTAGAGTATGTTATGCTAAGTGAAATAAATCAGAAAATAAAATTACATGGCTTCATCTAAATGTAGTCTAAAAAACAAAACAGAAGAACAAACAAAACAGAAACATACTCTTAGATACAGAGAATAAAATAATGGTTGCCAGAAGGTTAGGGAAGTGGGAGGTTGGATGAAACAGATGAAGGGGATTTAGTAGTACAGTATTGCAGTCATAAAATAAATAGGACACAAGGATGTAAGTAATGTACAGCATAGGGAATACAGTCAATAATATAACAACTTTGTACGGTGACAGATGGTAAGCAGACTTATTGTGGTGACCATTTTATATGTATGCAAAATTGTATTGTCATATACCTAAAACTAATACATATTGTATATCAAATATTCTTCAATTAAAAGGAAGAACAATAAAACAATAGGTAAATAAAAATAACAAGCCCAAAATACAGATTTCTGGATTTTCATTTTTTAAGTGTTTATTTATTTATTTTGAGAGATGAACCGTGCAAACAGGGGAGGGACAGAGAGAGACAGAGACAAAGAATCCAAAGTAAGCTCCAGACTGAGCTGTCAGCACAGAGCATGATGCAGGGTGCGATCCCATGAACTGCAAGGTCATGCCCTGAAGCAAATTCTGCTGGTCTCCCAAATTTTAAATATGGTAAACTATTCATAAAAATTAATAAAGCATTTCATGTATCAAACAAAATTTGTCTTCAGCCAAACTAAATAAAATTACTAGCGTGATTACACCAAAATAAACAGTATATACCATTTATTACATTATGTATGGGAGGGGCAGAGAGAGAAAGGAAGACAGAATCTGAAGTAGGCTCCAGGCTCTAAACTGTCAGCACAGAGCCAGACACAGGGCTTGAACTCACAAGACTCACAAGACTGAGAGATCATGACCTGAGCCAAAGCCACACGCTTAATCAACTGAGCAACCTAGGTATTTAATTCAGTATAATCCTCTACTTAAAACATGTTCTTAAGGATGTCACTAATACCTATAAAAGCCATTGTTCTTATATTCAGTAAACATAATACAATTCACAAAGTGGTGAGGGGATTAAATCAGAAAACAAACATTAAGAATATAGTACAATGACATGTCGTACATATTCCATGATTATTAGTTGCCTTCTAGAGGCAGAAGGACTTAAAGGTTGCCCTTTAATTTATGTCTTTATGACCTTTTGTAATATTTATCACTAGGGAATGGCACAGTATTAGATAAAACTATAAATAATTAATGATAAGATAGATACTTAATGGGTTTGATAATTTAAAAATATGCCCACAAATGTTTTTATACTGTTCCTTTCAGGAAGTGAAGGAAGCTTAATTCTCTTCCCCCGAGAGCAGTCTGTTCTTTGTGACTTTTTTGTACTGAGTAGAATGTGGTAGAAATGATGGAGTGTGATTTCCAAGGATAAACCATAAAAGGCATCATAACTTCCATTTTGCTCTCTTTGGATCACTCTTATGGAAGCCAGATGCCATGCTATGAGGATACTCAAGTAACCCCGTGCAGAGGCCCATTTTGCAAGAAACAAAGGCCTATTGCCAACAGTCTCAAGAATGAGCTTGGAAGCATATCTTCCAGCCCAGTTAAGTCACTAGATGTCAGGAGTCCTGGTTAATACCTTAATTACAACCTCAAGAGAAACCCTATGTCAATCACCTAGCTAAGCAACTCCTGAATTTCTAACACACAGAAAGTGTAAGATAATAGGTGCTCTTTATAAGTGACTAAGTTTTGGGGGTAATTTGTTACGCAGCAATATGTAACTAATACAGAAGTCAAATGTCTATAGCTTTTAAAGATAGATTTTATTGGCTTTGTATCACTTGGATGTCATTTATAGGAGTATATCTGAACTGTCTACAGATGACTGTTTTAGTTCCTTTAAATTACCTGTATTGCAGATGAATGCTAAAACACAGAGGATACTTTGTAAATGCTCATAAATAAAACCTGAGAGATTTAAAGATAATTTTTCTTATTTCTATTGAAAATGTTACTTTACTTTTACAAAGTGTGGCTCTGTGCTGTAACAACTATATCAAGGGATAATCAAGGTGTGGATCCCTTCTATGATACCCGTCCCAAAAAAGCCAGTGTCAGACAGTATTAATGACTTACAGAATTACTGCTCAGGGAGGGTATCCTTAGAAGGATGATATTTTAACTAAGTTTAAAATAAGATGGTCAACCACGTAGAGACTTGGGGGCATAACCTACCAAGCAGGACTCAACTTGGCATATTCTCAAAATGAAGAGCAGGGACATGAGAAGCTCTATCCTAGCTAAAATACAAATGAAAGAGAAGAGATGAGGTAACAGAGGCTGGCAGGTGTACCTACATTACGGTAGATGGATAGATTTCATAAATGTTAGATTGAAAAGCCAGGGGGTTACTTTTTTAAACTGTTTATGTCTATTTGTTTACTTTGAGAGACAGAGAGAGTATGGGATGGGGGCAGAGAGAGAGGGAGAGAGAGAATTCCAAGGAGGCTCCATGCCTGATGCAGAACTCGATCCCATGAACCATGAGATCATGATCTGAGCAGAAATCAAGAGTCACTTAACTGACTGAGTCACCCAGGCACCCTGGATTACTTTAATTTAAATGCAAATTTTATTTTTATCATATGTGTACATGAGCTAAAAAGTCAAACACTCCACCAAGGCTAAGAGTAAAATAGCAGTGTCCACTTCACCTCTACTCTTCCAACTGCTTTAGCTATCTCAGTTGTATTTGTTTCTATAATTCTATATAGTGTGTCTCTATTAGAACTGTAACATTTTGCAAGTTTATATATAACCTAATGACTTTCTCTTACACAAGATTGGTATTTAATTCTTTATCCCCCTCCACACACACGAATATGCATTCATGCTTTCTCTCCCTGCAACCTCCTACAATCTTAATTTTAGTGATGTTAATATTCAATGTTTATATAATTATGACCATATGAATTTTTGCTACAAAGTAAAGGTTAATATAATACTTCCTTCCCTGAACAACTATGGTTTACTTTAAAGTTTCATTATTTCTACCTTTGTTTTTCCTGATATCATTCATTATTGCATAATTCTACAAAAGAACTCTAAAGTTCCTCCTTAAATAAAAAAATAAAAATAAAAACAACAGCAATGTTATAATGTCTTTATTTTTAAATCAGTCCAGACATTTATTATTTGACTTCTTCAGAAATCAAACATTCCATTTTCTGCTAATGTAGGGCATAGGAGCCTGCCCTGGCTGTGTGGGACTAGGGTAGGGAATCTAGTAGCCTGGCTATTACCAAAACAGCTACTAAACTAATCTACTTATTACTAGTCCTATCAAATATCCCCAAGGTTAAAGGTGACCACAGTCTAATTTTTGAACTTCTCTGGGGTTCTTCATCTTCATTTCCCATCCATACTCAGCAAGGCAAAGAAACACTAAACATAATCCATTTATTGTTTAATCATCTGCTCTTCTCTGTCCCAAATTATCTCACGTGTTTTGTCTCCTCTTTGTTTTGGATTAATAAAATTAAAGACAATTTCTTTACAGCATTTACAGGGACCTCCAAAAAAGGAGAGATTTCACATAAACACTTTTATTCAAGTGGCAGTGTTTAATGGAAAGTCCCTGGGGACAGTTTCAAACAGAAAAGTTAGATGTCTGTTTACCATCTTAAAAGATCATTCTCACTGTTGTGTGGATGCAAGGGGTAAGTCTGAAAGCAGGTGACCAGTTAGGACAATTCTGCAAATGCCAGGAGACAGATGGTGGCTTCAAAGACTATCAGACCAAAGGTGAGACTATGTGGCATGTACTACCCCTATATCTTTTGTCAGCATTACATATATAATCATGTTTAAGGGAATACATGTAAGTTATATTGTAGCTTAGGTGAAGAAGCCAAGAATGATAGGAAATTTGAAGACATCACAGAAAATCAGAAACATTTCACAGATTGCATCTATCCACATGTCTATTCTTGTTGTATAGTATAAATATTTTAACATAGCATTTTTATTTTTCACTAAAATATTGTCCCTCAAGCTGTGATGTTGCCTTCACTAAAGATAGTTATAGTGTTTCTAATGCAAATATAGAGAAGAGCAGGTAAAAATAAAATTTAAAAAATGGTAGAATTGTAAGTAAACTATCTGCTTTCTTCAATTTATGTGTCTCTTGGTTTAAGTGGGAAATTAACATTTAAGTTTTATACCACATTTCCTTGCCAAAACATTTGAAAATGCTTACTGAATGATAAGATGCAATTACATTTATTTTTATATGTCACTGTAATCTTTATCAAGAAGCATGTACTCACTTTATCCCTAGATGATATTAAATAAACTGACTTGAGTAAACAAAACCTCTATCTGCTTGGCATAATAATTAAAATGGTATTACAGAGGTTCAATTTGGGGTTACTGTGGGCAGGCACATCCTTAGTTAAGAACAGGCTCTGGCACATTACAGAGCTCTTTCTTTTTCCTTTAACTAATGAAACACTGCCTCTTCCCAGGCTCCAGTTCTGTTTCTCAAACACATGAAATGTAGTCAAAATGAACATCAAGGCTGGTTCTTTATATGAATAGTCACAAAGTTCTACATAAAATTTGTGCATGCCTTTATGAGAAAAGACAAGGAATTATTAGATAGTTACAAAGTCTTCGGTGTTTGTTTATTTTGAAAGAGAGAGAATGAGATTGTGAGCAGTAGAGGGGCAGAGAGAGAGAGAGAGAGAGAGAGAGAGAGGGAATTCCAAACAGGCTCCACGCTTAGCATGAAGCTGAACCTAGGGCGAGATCTCAGGACTGAGAATATGACCTGAGCGACATCAAGAGTCCGATGCTTAACTGACTGAGCCACCTAGGCACCCCAAGTCTAGTGTTCTTAACATTTTCTGTTAGAAGGAAGGAGCATGAGATGACTGAGATTTCAATATTCCACTATTTCACAATTCCATCTTCCAACCCATGCTACAATCCAATCTTATTTCCTATGGTGGATGCACTTAGAAAAGATGCAAGTGTTATTCTCTCTCTCGAGCAAAAACAAAACCAAACATACACACAAACAAAAAAACAAAACCAGTTTACTCAAAAGCATTTTTCCTACGTGGCAAAATTTTGCATTCTTATTTGACTCCTCACGCAAATGGTTGATCCTTCATTTTAGTTTAGCTCACCTCACTTCATGCCATACTACATCCATCACAAATCTGAATCTTAAGACTTCACCTGAAACTATACACTTCTTTCCACCTCTACTATTACTTTTTTTTGGTCAAGACCCTGTTTTCTCTCCTTTGGATGGCTGCAATAGCTTCTTCACTGATCCTTCAAGTAAGGAAACAGAGTAAAACCCAAATTATAATATGACACCAAAGAAGAAAATAGTGCTCTTTATAGTCTGAGTTCTATGTTATGGTTGATTGTCAGTGGGGAAAAAATAAGTCTCAACAAACTGTTAAAGCTTTTGATATTTACTCTCTTGTGCTAATGGCTTCTAAATGATATCATTGATATTTTTATAAATATTTAAGTTTGCTGAAGTTCAGCTCAATTTTAAGTCAAAATTTGATGGTATAGTTCTTTTTGTAACATTTTACCATGAACAACTCCAAAGATGAGGTGTAATGGTCTTCCAACTTCCATTTGTGTTGTATCTTCCTCGGGGTTTTAGTAAACAGGCTTTATTATAAATCTTCAGTCTATATTCTCACTTTTCAAAATATCACTCCTAACCTTAGAATATCCAATGACTTCTCACCATATTTGGCATAAAATCAAAAGTATGTAACATGGCTTACAATGTCTTTAAACTCTCTTCCAACTCTTATCTTCCTTGCTCACTCTATTCCAGTCACACTGGACTCCATATGTTTTCTTGAACCTGCAAAGAAAGCTTCCACCTTAGGACATTTGTATTTGATTTTCAAAAGAAGAGTATTTGAATATGTATGACTTTGTTCTCACTTCAATCAGGTATCTATCTACCCCAATGCCAGTTTCTCAGAAAGGCTTCTCTTGACCAGTGGATATTAAAAATACACCTCACTCCCTTTCCAGACAGTGACTCATCTCCACCAGTTAATACTACTGGCTAATTTCACTGTCTTTGGACCATTCATCAGTGATAGAAATTAAGTATTTAGTAGCTCACTGTCTCCTTCACACCAGAATGTAAGCCCCATGCCAGCAGATTCTGCTTATCTAATTCATTGCTAAATTTCCCAAACCTAGAATTATGTTTAGCCCATGATAAGTGCCCAGTAAATATTTCCAAATCAATACTGATTTTCTTTTCATGCTAGCCTTTGCTCAAGAACCTCCTGCCTAAAATAAGTGCCTTCACCTCTAAATCAATCAGTTACGGGAACATCTTAAGTCACAGCCCCTTTGTTCTTCAATCAGCTGCAATATTTTCCTTGATTATACCTATGAGCTCAAATTTGGCAAATCACTATTCTTTACCCAGGAAAGATGTATATAAGAAGGATTTGTATTATTTAATGTGGGCAAGTAATTTCACAAAAGCATAATTGGTCAGATAGCAATTTTCTGGAATGAGTACCCAGGGGGAGTAATAATACTGTGAGGGATGATAGTGCCATATAATAGTTGGACAACTAGCGAGCCTACGTGAATATGAAGAGATAATAAAGCAAAGATCAAAAGGATGTCCTGACAAAATGTTGTACTGGGAATGAAATGCTGCCACATTCACTTTTGCATTAAAACTGCCACATCTTGACTTCTCCAGCCTTACTGATTCCAATTCTTTACAGCCCTTCTTTACTGTCTATTCCTACCGAGAATCATTTTATGATTCTCAAGCTTTATAGCTCTTATTAACAATTTATTGACACTTTGGCCATGGTTTGTTTTGGATACAACTGGTTACCTTGACATTTTCTGTTTGCACATTTTAAATTAGTTTAGATCACTTTTTGACTCTTATCACTAAAAACACAAGCTTTTCATTAAATAATAATTATTATTATATGATAATTACATTATATAATATACATAGCATTTTATATGTAATATATTATGATGTTATTATTGTTTATTGTTTATATTTGTCATATCTCTTATTATACCCAAGTTAAAGACTCAGAATTTTAAACAACAACAAAAAAAAGACATGTTTCTGGTTATTGGTTTTAATGTACAAGAGAAGAAAATATACTGATTCATTTCTAGTGGATTGATTCTGCAAATAAAGAGTGGTTCAATGGGACCAATGCTATCTGTTACAATGGGTCTGGTAAAAAAAAAAAAATCAAGTGAAAGACCAAATATTTATTAAGATACTTCCTCAACCATGTTTACATGTATTGGAAAACATTTTAGATTGAACTTACTCTACTATTAGGATTAACTACATAACAGTAATGAAATGACATGAGTTCATGGAAACATATACATAACACAAAATAATAAATGCCTTTGGACTGTTTATTTATTTTATTTAAAAAAATTAAGAGTCAAGCCTAATAGTCAAAAACAATCACAAATGATCAGTTTAATTTATCTGACATGGGTGGATATTATTTCCAGGATTTACACTGAAGCATTCTGAAGGTGTTACAGCATCTCTGAATTAAAGAATAGCACAGATGAAATTCAGATTTAGTCAATCAATGTAGTGACAAATTTACAGTTCTACACCTCAGACATTTGATTCAAAAGTTAGCCTAAGATGTGTACACATGGAAGAAGAGTGTTTTTTGTTTGTTGGTTTTTCTCCAGAGGGTTAGACAAAGAAGTAAATGTACTCCTATTTTTAAAGTAAAGAAAAGAAAAGGTATGAGTGAATTTGAGCAGCTATAACAAAATGCCACAGACTGGGAAACTTAACAAATATTTAATTCCCACAATTCTGGATTGGGGGAGGTCCAAAATCAGGGTGCCACCAGATTCTGTATCTAGTGATAGCTCTGACACCATCTTCTATTGCTGCTTTATCACCTAAGTTTATGTACTATTTTAGACATTTTGTTGACATTTCAACAATCTTTGCAGGATCTTTACCAGGACTAGATCCCATCTCAAGAAACCATTTTCTTTGCTCATCCATATGAAGCAACTCTTCATCCATTCAAGTTTTATCATAAGAATACAGCTCTTCAGTCACATCTTCAGGCTCCATTCTAGTTCTCTTGCTGTTTCCATCACGTCTGAAGTTACTTCATCTACTGATGTGTTGAAACCTTCAAAGTCATCCATGTGAGTTAGAATCAAGCTCTTCCAAACTTCTGTGAATGTTGATATTTTGACCTCTTCCCACGAATCACAAATGCTTTTAATGGCATTCAGATTAATAAATCCTTTCCAGAAGGTTTTTAACTTACAGGCATACCTTATTTTATTGTGCTTCGCTTTATTACACTGTGAATATATTTCCTTTTTCACAAACTGAAGTTTACCTATGTCAAACAATTTCTAGATGCTAGTTTTCCAACTGCATTTCCCACTTCATGTCTCTGTCTCACATTTTGGTAATTCAGTATTTCAAAGTTTTTCATTATTGTTATATCTGTTATGGTGATCTGTAATCAGTCATCTTTGATGTGTTATCGTTATAATTTTGGGGCTTGATGAATCACAACCATATAAGACAGCAGTCTTAATTGATAAATACTGTGTACGTTCTGACTGCTCCACCAGCTGACCATTTCCCCATCTCTCTCTCTCTCTCTCTCTCTCTCTCTCTCTCTCATCAGGCTCCCCTATTCCCTGAGACATACCAATATTGAGATTAGTCCAATAAATAATCCTATCATGGCCTTTAAATTTAAGTGAAAGGATGATGTCATATGTCTCTCACTTTAAATCAAAAGCTGGAAATGATTAAGCTTAGTGAGGAAGGCATGTCAAAGGCCAAGACTGGCTCAAAGCTAGATTTTTGCACAAGTTAGCCAAGTTGTAGATGCAAAGGACAGGTTCTTGGCAGAAATGAAAAGTACTACCCCATGAACACGTAAAAGATAAGAATGTAAAACAACCTTATTCCTGATATAGAGAAAGTTTTAGGTGCCTAGATAAAAGATCAAGCAGTCTACAACATTCCTTCAACCTAAAGCTTAGGTTAGTACAAGAACCTGACTCTCTCTCTCTCTCTCTCTCAAGGCTTATTTATTTTTGAAAGAGAGAGAGAGACAGAGACATAGAGTTAGTAAATTGGTTAGTTAGTTAGTTAGTTAGTTAGTTAATGGGGGAGGGACAGAGAGAGATGGACACTCAGAATCTGAAGCTGGCTCCAGGCTCTGAGCTGTCAGCACTGAGCCCGGTGTGGGGCTTGAACTCACACACCATGAGATCATAACCTGGGCTGAAGTCAGATGCTTAACTGACTGAGCCACCTAGGCACCCCAGAACCTAACTCCCTTTAATTCTATGAAGACTGAAGGGTGAGGAAGCTGTAAAATGCAAGATAAAGGAGCAAGTACTGAGGTAGAAGCTACAGCAAGTTATCCAGAAGATTTCACTGATATCATTAATGGAGGTAGTTACACTAAACAACAGATAGTCATTGTAGACAAAACAGCCTTATATTGGAAGAAGATGCCATTTAGGACTGGCATAGCTATAGAGGAGAAGTCAATGCCTGGCTTCAAAACCTCAAGGGAGAGGCTGACTTTCTGATTTGGCTGCTGTAGCTGGTGTCTTTCAGTTAAATCTAACACTTATTTACCATTCTAAAAATCCTAGGGTCCTTAAGAATTAAGCTATACTACTCTGTCTGTGCTCTATAAATAAAACAGCAAAGCCTGAATAATGACAGTACATATCTTTACAGTGGGGCTTACTGAATATTTTAAGACCGCTGTGGAGACCTATTGCTCAAAAACAAACAAACAAACAAACAAACAACAAAGATTTCCTTTAAAATATTACTGCTTATTGACAATGCACCTTATAACCAATGAGCTCTGATAGGGATATACAAGATTAATATTGTTTTCATGCTTGTTAACACAGCATCCATTCTGCAGCCCATGAGTCAAGGGATAATTTTGATTTTCAAGTCTTATTATTTAAGAAATATATTCCTTAATGCTATAGTTGCCATAGACAGGGCTTCCTCTGATGGATCTGAGCAAAGCAATTGAAACCCTCCTGGAAAGATTCACCATTTTGTATGCCATTAAGAAATGGAGCCTGAAGATGTAAATGAAGAGCTGCAATCATATGAAAAACTTGAACGGATGAAAAGTGGCTTCCTATGGATGAGCAAAGAAAATGGTTTTTTCAGATGGAGTCTAGTTCTGGTAAAGATGCTACAGGGATTGTTGAAATGTCAACAAAATGTCTAGAATAGTACATAAATGCAGATGATTAAAGCAGCAACAGGGTTTGAGAGGATTAACTTCAATTTTCAAAGAAGTTCTACTGTGCATAAAATGCTATGAAATAGCATTGTATGCTACTGAGAGGTTGTCGGTAAAAGGAAGAGTCCATTCATGTGGCAAACTTCATCACTGCATTAGTTTAAGAGATGGCAATAGTCACCCCAGCCTTTAGCAACCACCACCCTGATCAGTCAGCAACCATCAACATCGAAGAAAGACCCTCTTCCAGCAAAGTTATGACTCACTGAAAGCTCAGGTGTGAGTTAGCATTCTTTGGCCATAAAGTATGTTTTATTTAATTTTTTTAGACATAATTTTTTTAGACAATGCTATCGCACCCTTAGTGTAAAATTAATATTTCTATGCACTGGGAAACCAAAAAAAATTACTTGACTTGCTTTTTTGTGATATTTACTTTATTGTGGTACTCTGGGTCTGAATCAGATATCTCCAAGGTAAGTCTGTGTTATTCAAGGGGAAAGAGTTGGAAAACAGAGCTTGTATTTATTACGATAATTACCTTGATTTGCCATGTAATTTTGCGTGAATCTCATCCCATGGAGATAGGATGGACAACACTAGTTGAGAGTCCCAAAATAAAAGCTCAGGCTTTACATAGAATGGGATGGAACACTGAGATGATTATTTGCATAATTCACATATTAGAAGCATTTTGCCTCAATTATCTGTAGTTTAGGAACAAACGTTTTTCTACACAAATTATCAAAGTACCTGCTGTAATTCCCAGTGGCCTATTGTGTGAGTAATCACAATCATAATGCACTCCTTCCAGTTCAAATTTTTGTGGATATACCCATGACAACTCTAATTTAGTCAGTTTCATTCTTCTTACAAATCAAATCCTCAAAGCTGTAAGACAGTCAAATTTGCATCTGATACAGCAAAAAATTTAAAGGAACACTTTGTTTCATTTTAAAATGTCTTTTATAAAAAAATAAGTGGAAGTTGTTCCTGTTGAGAACTTCAAAATCTTTCTGTGATAGCAGAAGCAAACAAAAAAAGATAATTTATTTTCAAAACCTGCATTTGTATGTAGTAGAATTCAATGATGCCATCTTTCTTCCGCCAGACATTATCCTTTTTCAGATGTCCATGAAGGAAGATGAAATATATGATGAGTTCCTGAAATCAGTTCAGAGGAGACAAATCCTAGACTGGATCTAATGGGGCACCTTGGAGCGAATATGGGAGTCTTCTTTAAGTTAACTGATGATTCCAGGGAAAGATATGAAATTGTGGAAAGCACACTCAGACACGATATAAATTTTTTTAAAAAAATGTAATTCTCAAAGGAGAATAAACACAGTAATAATCAGCTCCTGTACTGGTTTTACTGCTCTTACAAGCAACTATGATGAAGCAAAAACATAATTTCAACTACAGAAGAATTGACACTAACTATTTCTAGATAAAAGATAACCACCACAACAAAAAGCTATGCTGGATGCCCTGCATTGGTTCTATCAATCTCATTCTGTTTTCTGTCCACTTGAAGAGACTGAAAAGCATTAAGCTAACTTTTTCATGCAATCTCGAGGCTCAGGTTTTGGATGCTAACTGATGTGCACTGAGAAATTGAGAAGAAAAAGTGTGAGACCATTTTCCTGCCCATTTTAACATTTTCACCTGGGAAGCACAATTGTTGTAAACAAGACACGTGCTTGGAGTGGTGCTCGGTGTCCGTCATCCAGCTTCCTGATGGGAAGCAGTGCGGGCACAGCAATAGAGGCCATGGCGTCATCACAAGCATTTCTGCTTCCTGCACTGCATCTGTGGAAGTCCTATCTCCAGTTACCAAAGTGCTCAAGGGCAGCTGCCTCTGCAGTGGTAGCAATGTAGTGGGTTCTTATTTCCAGCACAGTTCTAGTAAAGAGAACTATGGTAGCTCCTGATGTTTTGTGTTATTTTGGATGCCATTTCCAAGGGCACAGTCTGGGATTCCCTGCTTTATCTCTTCCAACAGTTCTGACAGCATTCTGTACAAAAGCACTTCCTGATGCAAATACCGAGGTGTCTGTTCTCTGCACAGAATTGGGACTGATGTACCAAGAATTATGCAGACAAAAGTTATTCTTTCAGACACAGTGGATGCTCATTCCATAAAGGAGAAGTCTCTACCTCTCACAACTCCAAACGAATTATCAATATATTTTTAAACAATACAAACAACCAACTAAGTCTTAAGGCCAGGTGAGGCATTTCACATGGATAAGACATTGTTCTTACCTATTCAGATAAGCTGAACTGTCTACCAAGCCACAAGGGAAACAGTAATGGTTTTTGTTGCTGTTAGTGCTTCTGTTGCTTTTAGTAAGTAAAATAGCATCTGCCAACAACACTAAAGATAACAACAAATAAATAGGAGCTTATCTGGCTATATAAGTATTGCCTTTTTTGTGAGGCAACAGGACTAACAATACTCTTCAGCACAATTTAGGGGCATGTTTTATTACATGGATTTGTTGGGAAATGAGTCTCACTGTTGATTAGTAATACATAGGGCTTCCTTAGCATTGTTTTATAAATATAGTATAACCACCTTTTTTTGTGTGAGAGAGAGAGCACAAGTGAGTGAGGGTGGAGAAAGTGAGCAGGAGGGAGGGAAGGAGGAAGGGAGAGAGAGGTTGA
>NW_027530545.1:13505620-13629107 GCF_008692635.1 Crocuta crocuta | reverse complement strand
TGAGAGAGAGAAAGAGAGAGAGAGAGAGAGAGAGAGAGAGAGAGAGAGAGAGGCAGGGCTCACCCGAAGCAGGGTTTGAGCTTATGAACTGTGAGATCATGTTCTGAGCCAAACTCAGATGCTTAACTAACTGGGCCTCGCAGGTGCCCTATAACCACTTATTTTTTAGTGAAACTGGACTGAATAATAACAATAGAGATGGATACATCTTCTTTAGCATCACCTTAAAACAGGGAGATTAAACGGCTTTGGATTAATTCTCATATTAACATAACAAAAGTTGCTAAGAAAACTTATATAACCTTATCAAGTAAATACTGTCATTAAGATGATAAAGATTTACAGAATATTTTAAATGCAGACTTAATCATTAGATTTTCAATTTTGGAACACAGTTTGAGTGGTTCACCTAAGGATTAGCAGGCTTTGGAGAATTATTCCATATTTACTAGACTCCCAGGACACTAACAGATCAACCAGAATGTCAATTTGTTAATTTATAACTACTGACGGGATGCTCCAGTGACACAATTACTAACAGATACCATCCTAACAAATTCCTCCCTAGTATTATGGTATGTGAGAAACCAAACCTGAAAGTTATTTGTTAAAGCAGAGAGCAAAAACAAAAGGAATTCCGTATAATGGAGCTGAGGACTTCTGAGTTTTATGAACAGCTTAGAAAATTATGAGGGCTGCACTTTAGAATTCTACCTTTTTGACAACTAACATACCTATTAATGTGCTCCCAACACTATATCATTATACACACACACACACACACACACGCATGCACACATTCTAGACCTGTATTTCACAAATATTTTAACAACATTTCACCATCTGCATTACCATTTCATCATTTGACTTGCTTTTCTATCATCAAGAAATGTTTGTTACCATACCCTTACTTAACTGAAAAAAGCTGTTAAAATTAAATGGGAGTTACCTGACACTGTCTATATTTTAAAGTTACTCTTTGCTACCATCTTAAACCACAGATTATCTTTTGGGCTAGGCCTTTTCCTGGAATGAATTCCACATATGTACAAATCTTTACTGCACATATGATTCATTCAGCTCCAGTTCACAAACTGATTCTGGTGTTGTTATCAAAGGCTTAAAGTATGTGGTATGTGGATCCTATACCCTTTGTGTACAGACTAAAAGCAGTTGGCCATTAGGAAGAAATAGCTATAAAACTCTATATCTTCTTGTACACATAGCTTGTATAGGTTTAGCCACAGAGACAATAAATATATAAAGAAGTGATAGGAGAATCCAATCTGAGATTCTCCCCAAGACCGTATAAAACAGTATTTATTGGGGTGCCTGAGTGGCTCAGTAGGTTAAGTGTCTGACTTTGGCTCAGGTCATGATCTCACAGTTTGTGGGTTCAAGCTCTGCATCGGGCTCTGTGCTGACAGCTCAGAGCCTGGAGCCTGTTTCGGATTCTATGCCTCCCTCTCTCTCTGACCCTCCCCTGCTCGCTCGCTCTCTCTCTCTCAGAAATAAATAAAAACATTAAAAAAATTAAAAAAATACAGTATTTCTCAAGGTAGATAATATAACCCCGTAGATGGGATGTTAATACCTCTTAGGCATATATACAGCCTCACACCACCTCCTTTCAATCAAGTATCTGCAGAAACACTCACAGGCACACCCACAAAAATATCAATCTAGTGTTCAATACTCAAACAAATTAAGGAAATCCTGGGATACACAAAGTAAAACAGGTACTTTACTGGAGGACTTTGAATAATCTTTAACATGTTATATACACATAAACCTCCAATAAGGTTGCACAGCATACAAATTTCCTAAACTCATTTGATCACAAAAATATTTTTCCAAAAACATCTTACAAACTGGTGTCCCAAGGAATATTTTTTTAGAAACTGGTACTTTAAACAATTGAAGTATACATATTGTGAGTGATTAGGTGGGAGACAATTAAAAAGGGATAAATAAGAGGAAGAAACAAATATTCCTCCTCTCAGAACACACACACACGCAGGAATATCTCCAATTACAAGAAAAGCATACAAAGAAATGGAAGGGGAAAGTATGTTTAAATCCGGGTGGGATCTCATTGATTATGTGAATAAGTTCGTTCATTTCAAAATGATTTGTATAAGGTCATATAGCCAGTTAATGACAGAGCTAGGGCTGTATCAACTCACCATACCTTTCACCCCAAACACTGTGGTGACAAAAATATAAATTAGTGTTAAAATATATATGTCACAAGATGCTATAGCCTGAAAACAGTAAAAATAAAAACAAACAAGAATCTTAATCAAAGACTAAAATGATATATGCCAGTTTTATTACTGTGCTTAATTATGCTTCTATTACTCACTGTCTTTAGATTTGATACTAAGTTCCTACAGTAAATGTCTACAACATTAAAATTTTCTAATGATCAAGGAATATGAAGAGAAAAAAATGCCAACTTTACTTGACATTAATTCTTCAATGAAATGCAAAATAAAGAATTAAAGTAGATAATTATGGTACTATATTTAAAGATAAAAAATTATCAAATAAATAGTAAGTCAGAAATTATTTTGCAAAGCTAGTTGCCAGAAAGTAATAGCTTCTCTTTTTTCCTTCTCTTTTCTCTCCTTCTCTTATTTCCTTCTTTCTTCTACCATGATCAAGTTTATTCAGATAAACAGGTTTCAGTAATTAGACATAATGGATTTCAAATATATGATGCAGCTCTTTTACTTTATGAAAAGCGCTTTTATATTCCAAATTTCAGATTGGCTGTTAAGAAATCCTGCCAAACATTCTGATCTCCTTGGTATATGGATCATGATAGGATCATCAAGAGAGTCCCACTTTGATTATTAAAATCCATCAAGAAACAAGCAGACATGTGAATCTGGACAAAAAATAATACTATGAGGATAATGATTTAAAAGTTCTCTAAAGCATGAAGCCGACTTTGTAGGGGAATACGTGAACACTGTGTGAGTAAAATGTATTTCACCAAATTCATAGGAAAAACAATACCAGCAACTGAAGCTCAACACATGTTGAATACTGGCTTTGGTGAGTTTCAAGCACGTTGCCAAATGACAATAAATAGTAATTTAGTTCTTTGCAGTCTGACAACTGAACCAACAATAAAGACAAATTTATAGAGGAACAGAGTGCTGAGAGTGCTTTTTCCTTCTCTTTTTACTAGGCATTCAGGACAGTCTTTTATGATTGTGTACTGATTGTAAATCACAAGGGTTACTTACTTCAAAGTATAAATTAATCTAATGTGAATGTAAAAATTAAGACATAATTTCATATCACTGCCCACAACATTAAGCATACAGTATCAAAAAGGGAATTCTGAAAGTTCTCTGGAAATGTGTCTTCAGATCAACATCTTTGGTAACTCTGTCTCTCTCTCTTTCTCTCTCTCTCTCTTTTTTTTTTTTTCTGAGCACTAGTGGATAACCTGATCACTTTGCTAAAATTCCAGATCCCAGAAGGAATGCATGATAATAATTAGCTACATACAAACCACACACACACATACACATACAGAGCATCATGTCTCAGAAAAAAAGTCATTTTATAAAAGTATACTAAATGTAAAATGAGAAGCTTTTAAGAAGTATAAAGATTTTAATAAAACATGCATTAGCTTATAAAACAACAGTTAATAAAAATGTATCTCTGGGAATAAAGAGTTGTAACATCCATCACAGATGGCTCTTAGGGAATAATACAAAACCAGTTATTGAAGCCAAGGTTTTTGTGCAAGATTTTTATCTCCACAAGATATTCTGATCAAAAAGTCTTGATTCTAAATAGCCAAACACCAATAAATGACATTTTTTTGTTTGTGTGGGAGAGTAGAAAATCGAGATACAATTTTTCTTTTAAAAAGCCCAATAATTTAGAAGAAAATAATTGTCTTAGCCATTTCTTCTTTAGCTATTCAACTAAGCGCTGAACCATTCCTGAACTTTTTCAAGTGGAATTCTAGAACCAGAATTGATTGATAAATGAATGAAAAGCATACAACTCCAAGTTTGATGTAGCTTATTGGTTTCTCATGGAATGAGAATCACAGAGAAATCCTGACACTCCCCTTTACTTTTATTATAAAAGGCATCTGAAACCCTGATAATAACTAAGTATGTATGAGTGAGATCAGAAGCACATTCACTATTTTATGCATAAAAAGACCTAAATATAAGATAGCAGAACTTTCTTCCAAAGAAAAAATCTAATCAGACCCAGGAAGGAGAAGGGTTAAAAAAAAGTCCACAATGTTTTGTTCTATTTAATCTCTGCACTAAAAATTAATTGACCTCTGTTTTAAGAGCTTTGGCTCCATTACTGTTTAATTGAACTGCCTTAGGATGGGGAGACTCTAAAAGGTTTGAATCAAGTTGCTTCTGTGGTCATTGAGGTTAGGACCCAAAATAAATCTATTGAGACACATACCCAGGGGAAGTCAGAGACTAAGTCCATAAAAGTCAATAGTCATTGAGCAGAATCAGTATCTTATAAACATTTAAGATTAACATGTGAGACTATCATCTAGACACAGATCAGATCTTAGCCATTATACTGGCTGGTTTTCTAAATGTCTCTGGTAATGATCTGACAGAGTTTCTGAGAGTTGTCTCTAACTGTGTTTCTAACTGTAATTCTGTTCTCACCCTTACTCACATCCTTAAGTTAAAGAAGTCGTTTTTTTATTTGGTGAAACTAACAGGTAAACACAAAATTGACATAAATGCATACTTTTTCTTTAAATTTTTTAATGTTTATTTATTTTTTTGAGATAGAGACAAAGAGAGACAGTGAGAGCAGGGGAAGGGCAGAGAGAGTAGGAGAGGCAGAATCTGAAACAGGCTCCAGGCTCTGAGTTATCAGTGCAGAGCTGGATGCAGGGCTTGAACTCATGGACTGCGAGATTGTGAGCTGAGTGGAAGTGACTCAGTGCCCTGAAAGATAATGCATTTGTGATAAGGCTACATAGAAAGGGCTGCTAAACTCAACTGGAAAAATTTGGAAAGAATATACCTTAAAAAATGAGTAAGAGATGCCTGGTTAGAGGGAATGAGAACCTATGATCTATGATGAAGGAGCAACATACAAAAACAGATACAGAAATGTGAAAATAAAGTGTGTTGAAGGAAATATAAGTACTATTTTTAGGAAGAACATGTGATTTGAGTAAGTAGAGGCAAAGTAGGCCAGCTTCCTGCAAGGAAACCAGATGATGAAGTTTTATTTTATCTTAAGATAAATAGGGACCTACATCAAGTGATTTTGATTTTAAGTAATGGAGTAGCATGGTCACTCTAGCAGAGTAATAGAGATCGGAGTAGACTTTTAAATCCACATGGAGTGGACAATTTCACTAGTAATCATTTCAAAAAGATAAATTAAAACAACATGAATGGCTTTTAACCAATCAGATGAAGAAATAATCGTAAAGTTCAAGTTTATAAAAATTCAATATTTGAGCATATATCTCATAAATAAAGTATAACAAGGTACTATGATGATCTCTTCATCATTATGTGACATTGTGTAATCTTAGGATACTGTTACAAAGTTCCATAATCATATTCTAAAGTGCAAACTCACTATGAGCTGACATGGTTTGGGACGAGCATTTCTGCTGCTGCAGGTAGACAATTTTGTCCCAAGATTATGCTTGTATTTACAACAGGAACCCAGCCTGGTCATGCTTATCCAACCATATCCTATTGAGGATGCTTGGGGAGCCAAAGGCTATGAAATTCCTAGACTGGGCTGAAGCAAAAGGTCATATTTCACAATCACGAGAAGTCATTTTCTGTATCTATTGAGACTAAGAGGTAAAGATTTCTTACTAACTTCAAAAAATATTCCTTTATTAAACTCATTTTCTCAACTATAAACTGACAATTATAAACAGTATGCATATTACATTTTTATGATGGCAATGTAGTATACATGTAGAATATTTAATGGATAAAATAAGCATTCAGTAAATGTTGCCTAATAATATGTGACTATTAGAGAGTTGTTAACTCAAGAAAAAGAAGTAAAATTGATTAAGACAGAGGTAAAGTATCAAAATCCCAAAGTTCTCCCATCAAAGATTCAATTTACTGAATCTAGGCAGAGTTTTCAATAGAAAATAAGTTAAGGCTGGCATGCAAAAAGGAGCACACAAATAGAGGGGAGTAATAAGAAAGTCAGTGAATGGGGTTCATTCAGAAGCAAAGTTTATAAAAACTAAGGAATTTTATTTATTTTTGTCCAGGCATATTCTGCTGGACCAGAACTGAGTGCATGAATGGATCAAAATAAGCTAGGCAAGTCCATATTAGAATCCTGAAAGTCTTACTCAAGTTTTACAGAATAGTAAAAAATCACACATGAAATGGAATGAAAGTATCTACTCTCCACCTAGGAATGAACAATCTGATCCTGAATTATCTTGTTAACAAGGGGATTAACACAGTGAGTATTCTACCTCTCTCAATCATTTTTGTGTACTTTGTCCTGAAAAAAAACAGCTGGCCATCACTATTTTTTTTTAATCCAATCATTCTTGTTGATTTGGGGGCATCTGTGTCCCTACCACAGTACTCTTCAAGAAAGACGGGGGGAAATAATTAGTAGCTGCAAACATGCTTTGTGTGAATACCTTATTGGAGAAACAATCTTGCTTACAAAACACTTCCAAAGTTTTCTTCAAAGTCTACAACCTTCTGGCTAAATCCCTAGATATTAAATATCAGGTATCTTTTTTAAAAAGTGGTAACATTGAACAAGAAATATAATCACACTTTCCCCAAGGTGCCTTGGTTAATATACTTCATTGAGCGTATTATTTTTAGTCTTTGTTCTCTGACAATATTGCTTAGGACTGATTTTCAATGTTAAAAGTAGGCCTCTCTAAGTGGCTATATTAGAGTCAATTGGTGGTCCTTTTTAAAAAGTGTTTATTGTTGGGGGGGCTAGGGGCAGAGAGAGAGGGAGACAGAATCTGAAGCAGATTCTAGGATCCAAGTTGTTAGCACAGAGCTCAACGCAGGGTTGGTACCCAAGAACTGTGGGACCATGACCTCCGCCAAAGTCAGAGGCTTGAACAACTGAGCCACCCACGCACCCCAAGTGATGGGTCTTTTAAAAAAATATAGCCTTCCACAACTCACCTTGTCCACTTCCCTTCAAGACTCGTATACTTCTCTCCCATTTAGAGACTGTCTTTTTGAGCCATTGTCCCTAACGTTAGTGTATCTAAGCATTTTTGATTCGCTAAAATGAAAAACAAAAGTTGAGACCCACAGGGACAGTGTAGTGTTTAGCAAAAGCTAATAAATTCAGCCCCAACTCACAACTATCGCCGGTACTCTCTTTATGTGCTGTTACACAGTTTTTCACTGTCCCAATTTCCCCCTCAGCAAAAGAAGCATAGCTATGCCTCCCTAATGCATACAGTCATTTAACACATTCAGTAAGTTGTAGGTATTATTGTGGTAGATTTGGGAGGTTCTCTGAAAGCACCAGTATTTGCATTTCTAAAGTAGAAGAAAGAAGATTTAGTTGTCTCATCTCCGCCTTTGTTTTTGCCATTTAGTACTGTCTAATATATGAAATCTGTAGCTACTTTTTTTCTACTACAAAACAGGAAGGGCATACAGAGATGTGGTGGGTATCCAATGAGATGAGATAGAAAATATAAATTTTAATGTTGCACTAAAGTATTTAAATATACCATTATGCAAATTTTAAATGCAAGTCAGTTTGACCTGTAATGATTGTTTTTCTCCTCATACTAAAGTAAAAAAAAAAAAATTTTTCCAAAAAGAAAAAATTCTGAGTAAAGCATCTATGGAAGGGTGGACAGTGCCAGGTATTGAGGTATATTCCCATCAGTTCATTATTTTTGCTTATGTGGTACAATAGAGATTTTATGTAATTATACATGCAAGGAATGTTTCAGCTTCATTATCAACTCACAAATTTCCAAGGTGAATGAAGAGCTCATCATATCCAATGGAAGTTATTTTCTGCCACGGTGATAAAATGCACGGGTTACAAGGAGTGATAGAGGAGCCTGGACTGGCTCACATCTCTGCCCCACTCCCATCATTAAATTACTTCTACACATTTAATCTTTTTTCTACAGTGACTGAAATTGCACAGCTTAAATCTGACTTTGTCAAAAAATATTTATTCTCATTAAAAGATTTCCATTTCATTTATTATTTATAGTTCGAAATGAATGTTCTATTCAGCATTTCAGTGAATTGCTTAATAAACCTCTCTTTCGTTTTCTAGGTTTGCCAAGCATTGCCTTACAAATCAAATGCAACCTAAGATACAAATTATATTCTTCAGATATTCTAATGTTTATTGCTTGGCCATCCCCAGATGTACTAAAAAAAAGTAGTTGTTTTAAAAACACATATTACGGGATAAATTAATACTATTACTAGGACATATTAAATGTAAAAAAGTTGCTTAAGTAAACTTGGAAAGTAATTTTACCTGGCAAATTTGAATAGACTAGCTATTTGACCATCAGCATTCCATTTGCTAGGGACAAATGCATTTGGATTAGTTGAGGTAATCACTAACATGGCAGGGGCTGGGGCCTTTTGTTTGAACAGTTTTCAACAGCTGCCTCAGTCAATGTCTGAAATACTCAAATCACACAGCAGCACTCCTTGCGCTGGTACCGCTTGTTATTTACTATTTATTAGGAATTATCATTTACCATAGAATCCTTGAAAATAGTCAGGGTCCTTTGCTTTTGCTAGGCATTTTGGTCCAGTGTCAAAATAAATGGCTTTAGCCATTATTTTATTTATGTTAAGAGGATTTTCAAAGTGTTGGATTCTATTTGTTAAATATTTATGTATTTTCACTAAACTATACACAATCATACTTTATATTCCTTCTTGTAATTTTTGCCACTGATTTATTCAATATAATCATACTTATTTTCCTTATGTTTAATAAAGATTAATAAGCAATCCATTGTGTGTCAAAAATATTAAAAATATAATTATTGACTCAAATCACCAAGCATTCTGTGTCTGAAAACTACATTTATTCCATCACAGCACTGTCTTGTCTTTTCTTAACTAGACTGCATAATTTTTCTTTACTTTTCTACCAATTTTTATGATAGCAGCATTTGCAAGAATAATTTTCTGTAAATCAAAAAAATAAATGGACATATCTTGAAATTCTTATGCATACAGTTTCCCCAGGAACAGATACTCCTGTGCAGGAGAGATGGAGAGGAGGAGACAACGAGAGATAGCAAACATCAGCATGAAATATCGAATGAGTGTATGTGTGTCTGTGTTACAATGTGACTTCAATTTACAGCAATATTCAGGAAGAAAAGCACAGCTACTAGTTTGTGAATTTCTGGACTAAGAAATCAAAATAAATCAAAACCACAAATCACCCTTTTGGAAAATGCATGATAACTCTGATTTGCTAAGAAAAAAGTCAACAAACACAGGTCGTTGTTACCAATTAGCATAAATCTAATAGTTTTCAAGGTATTTTAACGAACACTACAGTTGATGAGCGTATAATTATCAACTCTGTTTCTTGTTTTTTAAAATTCGCACCTTCACTTTCACATTGTGAACTATCACTCAGTGGCAAATTACAGTTCTCATTTAGGTGACACTGTAATAAGCATTAACGAAAGAATTAAAATTAACTCCATAACTTGTTACTTACATAAACAGTGAAATTACATGCGTATGTATGTGTTTATTCAAAATAGCTAGTGAATACATTTGTCTATTCATATTTGCATATATAGGTTTCTAATAACCTTAAACTACGCTAGAAAAATCTAAGAATACAGTTTACTTATCTGTAAACGAAATCCTTCAAGGGTGACATATCATATGAATTGAAACACTCACTGTGGAAGGACTGAAGAATATTAATGGTCCCCTCATCTGTTAATCTTCCTGTTTTTGTTATCTGGATACATTTGAGCTGATTTGAAGATTCTCTTGATTCAATCCAGCAAATCATGTCTTCATTGTAAATAAAATCCAGAGTATGAATTTCATTTCCATTGACTGAGCTCAGGGTTGCTATTTTACTGCCATTAAGATAGAACACCTCAATTGTTTCAGAATTTGCAATTAATAGCATAGGTGGGCTATCTGTTGGTTCTAGAATAAAAGAGAAAAAGAGAAATTAGTAAAAAAGAGTCCTTTTTTTCATACTTTTGCATTACTTACTATATCTTATTCCTATATTTTAAGGCATCTTTAAAATTTTAAAAATGCTTGCAAAAGTGTTTATTAATAACTCATATATGCTTCACTGACTATATATTGCATTTTGCTTCTTTAAAGAAAACATAGTCCACTGAGTATTTGTATTCTTTATTTCCTTAATCATAATGTATTGTGTAAATGTGAGGACGATGCTGTTTGCTTTCATTGTTGGTAAATAAAGGAAGGGCTGTGAAGTTGGCTTTTTTGTTGTTGTTATTTTGTTTTACTTTTACTTATTTATTTATTTACTTATTTATTTATTTACTTATTTATTTTTAGCAATGAGGATAGATCTGGACTGACCTCTCCATACAGTTTTATAGACTTCCCTTGTGAGCAAGGACATTCTTTTTTGAGGTGGATGCATGAAGCTAAAGATGAATTTTCTGGAATAGAATGTGCAAATCTCAGAAGCTCATACTAACAGAACCTGTGACTTCAGCCTTACTGGCTCCTTGACTGAGTCCAGGAGTCAAACAATCACAAGATTATGACTAGATTATGATTACTGAGCTACTTCTTTCCATGTCCTTTTTCTTATAGTCAAGAAAATGAGATTGTAGAGGTAAAACTAACTTGCTCGATACTACTGTTAGAACAATGCATCTTTGCTTTTGTGAGTATTGGTGAGTGATGAATATGCTAATTGACCAAAATTTCAATGCCTGTTAAGAGTTAAAAGTAACACTGAAATGCCATATAAAATTAGTGTTGAAGTAGTTTATCCACAGAGTCATAATCAGAGTAGCTTTTGTGGTAATTAGGAAATAGGATGAATTTGGAAATCTTTAATTCCTCTTTTTTTTTTTCTGTCTTCCATCCAAAGTGTCAATAAATACCTTTGATTTTGATGTCAAAGCATATCAGGAATCATACCACTTCTCAGTGACTATTACTACCACCCTGCTCCAAGCTGCCACTGTCTCTCAACTAGATCATTCCAAGAGCCTTCTAACTGGTTTCTCTGTTTTCATAGATGCCCTCTTTGTCTTTTAGTCTTTCTCAACACAATAGCCAGAGTGATACCTTTAAAATGTTAATGTCACTCAAATCAGTTTTCAGCCCAATACCTCAGAGTGTTCCCATTTCAATCACAGTAAAAGCCAAAGTCTTTATAATAGCCTGTAAAGCCCTCCATGAGCTGTCTTCTCATTACCTGTTTGACCTCATTTCTTTTATCTCCTTAGTAATGTCACCCTTGTCATCTCCCTCCAGATACACCACCCTTCTTACTGTTCCTTGAACAAGAGGCCAAGGAAGCCTCCATCTGAGAGTCCCTTCCTACCTCCTAATAACCTCCCATATATCAGAATGCCTGATTGCTCACCTCTGTTAGGTTAGTATTTGAATGCTACCTTTCTAGCAAAAACTTCTCTTACCACTTTACTTTTTGAAAATTGAAAGCTCCTACAAACTAACTTTCTATAACCTTTCCTACTTTATTTTTCCCATATAACCATCAAACATTGCACATATTTTTTCCTGGTTTATCTTTTTCTACTTCTGCCTCTGTATCTCTAGCATTAGAATCTAGTGGTTATTCAATACAATTTCCTGAATACATAAAATGGACACATGGAATTCTTGCAGAGCAGAGCTCTTAAGAAGCATTCTGTGAAATGTTAAAAAATAATTTGGTTTCTTTAACTGATGAATGGAATACAGAGGAAAATTTGGCTAACAGAAAATTTCATAGACACCACTTGATCATTCAAGAAACTGATACTGAGCATTGTAAAGATAGGAAAAAAAGGAAATGTATTTACTATGATTAATATAATTAAATAAGTCTAAACTTTTCAGTGATTATTTATTGGTCTTCATCATTTCTGATGTGAGTGGGGATATCAGGCTCTTTGTATTTTACTCAGAATGTCATTTGAATTTTTACCCTCTGAGGAATTAAATCAATCAAGGCATACAATTTTTCTCCACCTCAGAAAGAGACTAGAAGTTTCTGACTTAATAAAAACTTCAAGACAAAAAAAAGAAACAACAACAACAACAAAACAATAACAAAAAGTCTCAGTGAGATTATAAAATTAATTAGCCTAACAGTTTCTTACCGATAGACTTGCCCTGGACTACCTAGTATAAACCAACAAAAAAGAAGTATCAAAAATGCTAAGATCATTTCCATGATAAAGCATTAGGAAAACTGTGAATTATCTCTGCTTAACAAAACCTTGTCTAGGGACCACAATGAGTCTTGCTTAGCCAGTTGGCTTCCCTCTTAACTTCTTAAAGCCATTTTGAACCATGCATGCTTGCTCTTGCCATTCCCTAATTCAGAAGTCCAGACTTCGTCACTTTTCAATGCTCCCACCTCTGTTGTTTTCCCGTTGACCTTAGCACTCCTGAAACCTATCGGATCATACATTTCTCAGGTTATGAAGAGGTCTTAGATGGCTGTATTATCATGTTAACAAAGACACAGTGCCAGTCTGTCAATGCTTACTGTCTTCATTTGACAACTGAAATGACCTTTGGTGACATTGCCTTTTATTAAAAAGTGAACCACACTGAAACTTCTTTGCTTCCAAGCTTTATGAGAAGTCCAGATGTAGAGAATAATTTCTTAAATGGCTACTGGTCAGTAAATTTACTTACGTAATAAACATTCTTTGGAGTGAGGCTAGAATATGAAGGAACACTAAGATTCCCCTTAGAAACTGAGAAGAAAATAAATTAATGGTCAATACAGGCAATGCTCACTTGACATAAGTTATAAATCTATTTGATTTTTGTAGTTGGTTTTTGAGTAAATCAGTTGATTGTAAAATATAACAATGTAATGTAAAATATAACAACTACTGATTTTATAACTTCTGATAAACAGAAAACCAATAAAGTCATAATTTGACATGGTACTTCATAATTTTACATGGTTTGATTTGATAATGGGGGCTTTAAAAATTCAAATGACATAGTGGAGGAAGGATACTTGTTAGTTGTGATAATATTCATATGTCTCAGCTCACTATTTTTAAAAACATTTTAAATGTTTTTTATTTATTTCTGAGAGAGAGAGACAGTGAAAGCAGGGGAGGGTCAGAGAGAGAGGGAGACACAAAATATGAAACAGGCTCCAGGCTTTGAGCTAGCTGTTCAGCACAGAGCCCGACGTGGGGCTTGGGCTCACAAATGGTAAGATCATGACCTGAGTTGAAGTCAGACGCCTAACCGACTGAGCTACCCGGGCACCCCTGTCTCAGCTCACTATTAAATGTGGTTTCTCTCTTTACACAAATAAACATAAGGCATACTTATGGGGGTGGGAGGAAGCCAGTGAAACTCAAGAACCCATAAAAATAATCAGGGGCTAAGGGTATAAATCATTTTTTTCTACTTCATGAAAGCTGGCATATGTAATCTGCCTCAACCTGCACTAGGTCTGATCTCCAGTGTGCATCATTACCTCATGATCCCACATGCCAATGGAAGAGCATCATTACCTTGTGTAATGATGATAAAAGTCTCGCAAGAACAAATGTGATGTTCTTATCAAATGCCATCCTTAGAGTCAGTGGACGGTATTCCCAAAGAAACAGTTGGAAAGCACATTAGATGACTTGAGTCAAAGGAATACGTACATCAACTTAGAGAACCAAGACTTAAATTGAATAAACCTCTCCATCAGGTTATTAGTTGAGTCCTGCTGGGGGAGCAAAAGTGTCCTCACCTTCCTCATCATTCCCCATATGCCAGCAGCATAAAAAAAAAAAAAATAGGTATTTTCTCTCCCAGTTAGAAAGATGTATATTTATGCTCTGTATGGTCAGAAATTAGTTTTTTCCTATCATATATGTTATATTAACCAGTGCTACAACTTTTGAAGACTGATTAGAAAACTGTGAACTAGAGAGAGAAACTTGGAAACATGGAGAAACTCATTTGGCTAGTTTCACAATAATGCCTATTTAAATGCCAGGCCCTATAACTGTACCCCTGCAAATATTCCCTTATCCTCTCATAGCCATGACTATGCTGAATGTCTATGTATATACTTATAATATGTCTTGACAGATAGTTGATTCTAAACGAATGTTCTCAGAGTAAATACAGCTTAAAACTTATTTTTAAGATTTCATTTAAACTTATTCTTCCATTCAATTCTAAGAATACTAGTTCAGCTATTTTCCTTTTAGATGATTAGAATTATGAATTCAGGTACTTACAGATAAATATAGACTTCATAAATATTTATGTTATAACAAATATATATACAAATATATATGTATATATATTTGGATACACACACATATAAGTGTTTATTGATTTGTTACATTGTATTCTAATTTTCCTGTAATTGTGAGCAATTATCTCCACTGAATAAAGTTCAGTAGGTGCACCTTAGTATGTGTTGAGCTAAAGATGAAAACAACCAGAACAAAAAAATTCCCACATTCAATTCCATAAAAGGTTAAATAATGACTCGCATGTAAGTATATAAAATGAAGGGTCAGAGTAAGACTAAATGTGCAAGAAAACAGAACACTATCATCTCTGCAGCCCAAAGAATGGTTGTTAACCAATACAAACTTAAAATAATTGAAAGAGGATTTTTAAAAGTTTTACTTGTAATACATCATACACAAATTATATAAAGGCTTTAAAAGTAAGAAAAATAGGATGAAGTTAGAAATGAGAAGGATGTTAACAATTTATAATGAAAATCACACCTCTGTAGGAAGGTGAACTACTATAGGAAACAAAATGAAGACCAATCCATGTAAAGATACTAAATTAAAAAAAAATCACCACAGGGGAACCTGGGTGTCTTAGCTGGTTAAACGTCTGGATTTGTGTCAGGTCATGATCTCATGGTTCATGGGTTAGAGCCCTGCATCTAGCTCTGTGCTGACGGCTTAGAAATGGGAGCCTGTTTTGGAGTCTGTGTCCCCCTCTCTCTCTGCTCCTTCCCACTCACATTCTGTCTGTCTCTCTATCTCCCTTTTTCTCTCTCTCCTTCAAAAATAAACATTAAAAAAAGTATTAAAAATAGCATATAACAGTGTGCAAAAAAAACAGAAAAAGTTAAATGTGAAATATTAGTTATAAATATAAATATGAATGATATAGTTTAAAAAGTAAGAAAAAGCATTATTCAAATAATATTATAAACTATACGTCAGAGTCAACTAAGGCAAACTAAAAACGTGAATGAAGTTAATGTAAGTGGAAGAAAAAATGATACAGGGTTGAAAAATTTTCTTTTCATGTCACAAACATATATAGCCAAATTTGTTTCTCTTGTTTCATCAACTATTTTTAATGGGAAAATATATTTAGTGAACTGAAAATCATTTAGAATATCATGCTATATATTAGAGGAAACTATTGTATCACATTTTATAAAGAAAAAAAAACTACAATATGAACCAAATGTGGAAATATCAAGCTGCATTATAAACAGTATTGAGCTAAGCACAAAATAATGCATATTGGTAAACTCTGCTATAATTTATTTTAGCATTACTGTTTACTGTCACAATGTATTTATGCTTAACTATTGTTTGGATGAAAATGCTTTATTTATTATATTTTTATTTTATTATGTAGTATTTATAGATCTATGGAATCCAACTAGAATCCAAAGAGATCATAAGACAGTCTGCCTTCAAGAAAAATAGAATCTAGTAGAAAGATTGAAGTGTATAAAATATACACTTTTTCAAAGTCATGTTTTAAAGTCAGGTTTACAAAAGATATACAGTGACATTGAGTTCCAAAGAATGGTTAGACATATCTTGCTATGATCTGAATATTACTGTTCTCCCAAATTCATATGTTGAAATCCTAACCCCCAAAGGTAATGGTGCGGAGAAGGGGGGTGGCACTGAGGTGCTTAAGTCATGAAAGAGGAGCCTTCATGAATGGGATTGATGCCTAAATAAAGACTCTCTGCAGAGATCTCCAGCCCCTTCCACCTTGTAATAACTCAGTAGGTCTACAACCCGGAAATCTTCACCAGAACATGCTGGCAGCCTGATCTCAGACTCCCAGCATCTGGGACTGTGAGGAATTTCTATTGTTTATAAACCACTGTGTTATTTTGTTACAGGAGCGTAAACAGACTAGACACATCTGTTTGGTAGAGTCAAAAGTTCCTTAAAGGTAATGGCATTCGGTCTCAGCCTTGCTTTAACAGAGAAACAGAAACTGAGAGCAGAGATGGAAATGTTCATGGAACAAATGGCCCTCATGAAAGCATAGATGTAGGAAAGACTAGAATATGCTGGGTGGATAGAGTTCAGCTTTTCAGTTTTCTAGAAGGAAGACTATGTACGGGTGGTGAAAATACTTCATAATGATAGTAACAAAGCTAACCCCTTTTGAACGTATCTTAGGAGCCAGACACTGTAATGCATGCTTCACATGTATTAGCTTATTTGTTGTTGTTGTTGTTATTTTTGAGAGAGAGAGAGAGAGAGTCAGTCAGTCAGTCAGTCAGACAGAGTCTGAGCAGGGGAGGAGCAGCGAGAGAGACACACACAGAATCCCAAGCAGGCTCCAGGCTCTGAACTGTCAGCACTGAGCCTGATGCAGGGCTTAAATCCAGGAACTATGAGATCATGACCCGAGCAAATACTTAAGTGACTGAGCTCTCCAGGCGGCCCTTGCTTCCAATATTCCCATTAGAAACAGACATCAATAGAAGAAATGTAAGTCCCAGAGAATTCTCCAAGGTCCCAGAACACTAGGTTCTACATTGTGTAAATAGACAGTTAATAATCTTATTTTTAATTATAAAGAAGGCAATCCAAACCCATTTAAAAAAAAAAAAACTTGCGGACATAGGCACTTGATATCTGGATTACTGATACAGAAATGCTATTTTAATTTCTCAGAAAATAGGAAATAAGTACCTAAAATAGGTGGTACTGAGTTCTAAAGTAGAGCTGGATTCATGTATCGAAGTAGAAGTTCTAAATTGTTTTTTTTTTTTAAGTTTATTTATTTATTTTGAGATAGGGCTCTGCACTGTTAGTGCAGAGCCTGACACAGGGCTGGAACTCACAAACCATGAGATCATGACTTAAGCTGAATTCAAGATGCTTAAATGACTGAGCCACCCAGGGACCCTTAGAAGTTCTAAATTGTAGTGATTATTTTATGTAAACAAGGAAGGATATGGAGTTTAGAATTATACGGAAATTTTAGAGTTGGATAATGGTGAGAATAATGGTGTTATTAAAAGAAACAGCCATGGGGCGCCTGGGTGGCTTAGTCGGTTGAGCGTCCGACTTTCGCTTAGGTCATGATCTCGCGGTTCGTGGGTTCGAGCCCCGCATCGGGCTCTGTGCTGACTGCCAGCTCAGAGCCTGGAGCCTGTTTCAGAGTCTGTGACTCCCTCTCTCTCTGACCCTCCCCTGCTCACGCTGTCTCTCTCTCTCTCTCCTAGAAAAAAAAAAATAATTAAAGAAGAAAAAAAAAAGAAACTGCCATGAAAGAAAGTTGAGTCAGCTTTAAGAGATGATGATTTTAATGTTGGCACATTATTAGTTTAGTGTCATGTCCTGTCATCTTTGGCATTACAAAAACTCACTCAGGTAAACTATTTATCCACCTACATTACCACAGACTTCTAAACAATTTTTAACTTTTTGTTATTTTGATCTTATTCGTGAAATGAAGGTACCTTCATTTAGAGTAAATTTCAATTTGAAATGTGATGATTGAAAAGCAATAAGATATGGTGTTTCTCAGGAATAAGGATCATTTTACAAAAACAATTAAAGTCAATAATATAATGCCATGCACACAAAAAAGCTTTTTCATTTTGAAAATAAACAGCTTTCAAATTTTCTTTTGTATTTTAAAGAGCTGGTCTACCAGAGCAAGAAAGTATTTCCCCTATTATCTGGAAGGCCTTACTTGGCACATGTTAAGCATTCAATAAATGAATGATGCATGGAGAAATGCTTGAATATGGACTCTCCAATGTTTCTAAAAGTATTTTACTAAATTTGCAAATTTAAGAACGATAGTGTTTTCCAATTTCAGTAAGGAAAATGAAATAAATAATGCATTGTGGTTTTTAATCAGGGAATTGAAAGAAATTTAATTGATAACCACTGAAGGGTTACATTAGTAAAATTCAAACTCTCAGAATAGAATTCATTCAAATTTTAGGTTACTGACTATTAAAAGTAGTAGATGATCCAGGTATGGTCAATTATTATTAGTTACTGAGGAGAGGTGGCTATTTTTTAATCTCTTTACCATCTTCCTAATTGTAGAAAACAAGAACTAATTTACCTTTAGAAATACATTTTTCCCAAATGTATTTGACATGCCCCTCTAAGTTAGAAATTGCTAATAATTGAGTTTAAAATGTAATAGATGTTGGCTTATTTTAAAATTGTCTTTAAATAACTCCTATTCACAGATATTTTCTGTTTGACAAGATGGGTGTGCAAAAAAGCCACATTTTAGTTGTTCTGCAAAAAGAAAACACTGTCTTAGTATTTGCAGGTTTATTTATTCATTTAACAAATATTTTTTGAGGACAACCAGCTGCTGTCAGGTATTGCTCTAGATGCCAGGGATATAGCAGTTAACGAAACTATAAAATTCCCGTGTTCATGGAGCTTACATTAGTGAAGAAAGCAGACAATAAGCAAACAAATACTATTTAATATTGTTCAGCAGTGATGAATTCTGTGAGGAAATGCAAAGAATTGGTAGTAATCGGGATGCAGGCTGCTCCTTAAAGAATAGTCCAATTCAGAATATATCTAAAAGTTTGAAACAAAGGGTTTGAGAGAAAGAATGGTGTCAAGGACGAGTCCAATGTTTTGCCTTGAACAGCTAGGTGAATGAGTAGAGGGTGATGTTCCCCAACCACTGTTGGGGAGAGGATCAAGACTTTGGGACACAAAAAGTTAGATATTTCTGTTATATTTCCAAAGGAGATATTGAGTTGATTTTTATATCCAAGTGAGTTTGGTGTTCAACAGAGAAGTCAGGGCTGGTGATACAAACTTACCAGTCTCAGTCTCTAGATGTTTTATAAAATCATGGAAAAAGATGTGTTTTTAAAGTCCTGATACAAGATGAGAGCACTTAGGAAACCAATAAAGAGATGTCCAAAGAACTGAACACTGAGTCATGCTGAAAATAATGAGGATAATGCAGCAAAATAAAATGAGAAAAAAAATTCCCAGTAGGCTAAAAGGAAAACTCTAAAATGCACTGCTTTAAAAAGGAAAAGTATTCAAAAAGGACACAACGATTAGTTGTGTGCTAAGCACTGCAATTGAGTAATTAGGCAACTGGAGGTCACTGGTAATCCTGATAGGAGAGATTTAAGTGATTCATAAGAATAGAAGACTGATTTAAGCGAGTTCAAGACAGAGGGGAGGAAGTATACAAAGACAAGAAAAACACCTTCTGTGAACTTTTCTATACAGAGAGAAGAAAAATGAGGTGGTAGCTGAAGAGGAATATAGGTTCAAAGAGAGATGTTTTGTATCACATTTACGACAAGCTTGTATGCTGATGGGATGATCCAGCAAAAGTGACTCAAAGAATAGAGAAAGTAATTATATGAGACTAATTCTTGAATAGGTGAGAGAAGATGGAATTGATGCACAATTGCAGAGATTGGCCTCAGGTAGAAGCACAGTGTGAACTTCTATTCAAACAAGAGGATGAAGTGATTAGTTCTAGATACAGATAGATTGGTTCATTTAATAAACTTCAGGGTGAGAAAGTTCTCTTCTGATTGCTTCTATTTTCTTAAGTAAATATGACACAAAATCATCATGTTAGATCAAGGAAAAAGGAGGTAGATCTATGAAAATTCATTATCTAGGGGTGGAAAAGGAAAAGGTGATTTAATCTATTTCACTGTTTTCTGACTGGGCTGCCAAAGGATGTAAACACACAAACTATACTTAAGACTGTAATTTTCTACTTTGTTATTAAAAAGACAGATTAGTTCTAGGTGCTCAATAGCACTTATAGTCCAAACTTCTAGGTTTTTACTAGGTATATTCTTTTTTTTAATAGTTTATTGTCAAGTTGGTTTCCATATAACACCCAGTGCTCATCCCCACAAGTGCCCTCCTCCATGCCCATCACCCCCTTCCCCTCCCCCCACCCCTATCAGTCCTCAGTTTGTTCTCAGCATTCAAGAGTCTCTCATGGTTTGCCTCCCTCCCTCTCCCCCACTATTTTCCCCCTTCTTCTCCCCCACGGTCCTCCGTTAAGTTCCTCTGAATCCTCCTATTCGTGCAAACATATGGTATCTGTCCTTCGCTGCCTGACTTATTTCGCTCAGCATAACACCCTCAAGTTCCATGCATGTTGCTACACATGGTCAGATTTCATTCTTTTTACTAGATATATTCTTGGCAATTTGATGGTATGTTGTTCTAAACTTCTAAAGACTATTAAAATATAATTTATCTAATGATTTGACACATGTTATCTGTCATAGAAAACACAGATGGAGACTCTGTGAATCCTAGTGATACCAAAAAATGCTCACACACATTTAAAAATGTAATCAATACAGTGAATTTTCTTCTCTCCGGACTGAAATGACTCTAATCACCTTGTCTCGAGAATATGCAGAATATCAGTCATCAAAGTCAAGGGCAAGTATGGACTCTAGCAGGGGAGGAGTACCTGAGAGATAGTCTCTGTGGTTATTTTCTTTGTTGGCTGCTATTGATACAAGGAATGCCTTGAAGTCACTCTGGGTAAAAATTTTTTTTCTTATTAGAAAGGACAAAATATTCTCTTCTTCTCAGCTTTATTTTTTCCCTGAGGATTTCAATAGCTGCAAACTTCTACTTTTCCCAAAGTAATAGAGAAGTTATATACACATGTAAATCCTTGCCTTACTTTACAATTGAAAAACTTGTAATTTCTATGAATTAAAATATGCTTCATTTGTTTTTAACATTCATTATATGTTCTACTTTGACACAAAAAAGGGAGTTAATTATAGTGAATGATATGTCCTATCACATATTCCAAATAGAGAATTTAATTAATAGTTCAATAGCTACTCTATAAAAAATTAAATACAGAAATATAGATACAAATTTACACCTAGGTGTTGTGGTACTTGTAAAAACAAAGTTTATCAATCTTCTAATCTAGAGCTCATAAATGTGGCCATGTGATTCTTCATAACCATATAAAGAAATCCTTAGCTAGCTTGCAATTATGATGTTAAGTAGTAAAGTAAATGAAGAGCCGCTTTTTTTTTTTTTTTTCTTTCCTGCATCTGGTATTTTCTTACACACTGGATAAATCAAAGGTGTCATGGCACATAAAACACCATGGTTATGTTCTCTGTTTAAGATTTCAGGAAAGGTGCTAGACTGTGGAAATGATGTCCTCTTAGGGGAAAAAAAATCAAAACAAAACAAAACAGAAAACACACATAGAATATTCATGAGTAGTTTAATAGCTCAACACAGCATACTCATTAATAAGGTTTGGGTGGGGGAAAAAGTGTTATATTTAATTTCAGTAATGGAAATTCTATCAGAAATCATTGCCTTGTTCTGTCATGGAATGTGATTTCCATCTAAGAGCCAGAAAAGATGTAGGGTATGAATAGTCCAGGAAATAGAGAAATATAAATATGTTCAATGCCAGGCAAGGTTTTCAAAGCAGCCTGTGAAACTCTAGTATTTCTCTAGGATGGAGCTTTAGGCAAGACCACCTGATTGTGGGCAGACTGGTTTGTTCTACAGCTGTACCTGCATTGTCAGCACACTAGGATTATACTTCCGTATGAGGAGGGCCTTGGGCGAGGAGGCAAATATGTGGACATTATGCATATTTTCACCAATCATTCCAATGTCACTATTATAGCAAAGGCAGCAGGAGCCCTGAATAACAGGATAAAACTGGGAAAATATCCCACTGGGTTATTTTTAATCTTTTCCTGCCTTTCAGCATCCTTTTTATTAATCCTCAAAATCCCAGTTCCCTATTCTGCTTCCTGAATGTTCACAAAATTGCTTAAAGTATCCAAAAAAAAAAAAAAATTACCAAGCACATATTCTGTTTTAGACAGTTTTAGACTTCTCTGCCACTTACTGTTTACCATAGTGTACATAATTTCTTCCATGTATATGTGACTGAGTAACAAACAGCAAATTTGGGTTACTACGTTGGTTATAGTCTAGTAGGCTCAAGCGTAGCTCAAAGTCTCATATACCATCATGTCATCAAATGCCATTCTCAGTTATGCCACAATAAAATGGGAAATTGTGCAGAAACTAGACCTTGGACTACCTAAAAATAGCAAAAACTATGAATAGTGAATCTTCACATGCTAAGACATAATCACATATCATTCCGCAGGAAGCCATTCTTAGCCAGATGGTATAGTAAAACAGATCTGATCTACTAGTCTCATAAATTATCAAGGTTACTAAGATTTAATATGTCACCTTTCCTAAGAACACTCACATTTTAATATAGCATGCTTTTTTTTTTAAAAAAAAAGAAAAATAAAGAGCAGGGCAAATATATTGTAATAACTGAATTCTAAGCATTTCAAGTGGCTGAAGAGACTATGATACTCTAAACAAGGCACTCTTCCTTCTCTATATGGACATTTGCCTATTTTGCACACAACCTAAACCAGACCTGGCAGAAAACTATGAATGATCCCTCTACCTTCTAAAAGAAAATTTAAAACTATACATTAGAAAATAACAGAGTTGGAGGTTAGACATAGGGATCATTGGACATTATATTTTATTTCTCTCTTTCTTTTTAAGAATTGTAGCAAAGAAAATAGTGAGTGGTAATGAAAACATTCCCTAGCATTGTCTAGGGTTGTAGTTCTGTGGAATATAGAGGGATTATGGTTTGTATTTCTTACACCCAAGAGTTCCATTGCCTAAATGGTCTCCCCATTGTCCCAATCAGTGAATAGCATAGTATAAACTGTAATAGAATCCTGAAGTTATTTAATGGGCTCTCTTCACTCACTACTCTAGTCGCTACATGGCAAAGAGGTACACTTTCTCTCTCATGGTGCCACTTACTGCAGTGCCTCTACACTGATGAGCATATAATTATTCAGTGCTCTTTATTCTGGGACCGCTTTAGTGCAATCAGTAGAGTGCTACTGGTCCTGTGGAATTGTAAACTGGTTTAAGTGTCTGTCTTCAGCAAGTGGTCAGGAAACTGGAAAGTACAATCCAATGAGCCTACCTTTATCAGGAGAAAAACTGGAAAACAGTTCATAAGTTAAACACCCTTGGCTATTACTTTCAGTTTTACAGCTTCTGCAGGAGCCCAGTTTTAGCCTTGGGTGCCCATATTTAACTCATATTTCTACATTAAAATTGGTCTAAATATGTTAAAAGAAAGTAAACTAAATTATAACAAATCTTTTCATTTTCAGATTTGACAACTCTTTAGAACTCTAATCTAAAAAAAAAAAAAGATGAAGGAAGATACACAGGGAGTTCATGACATGAGCCCAAGTTGGATGCTTAATCAACTGAGCCACCCAGGTGCCCCTAAAACATTTTTTTTTCTCAAATGACATGTCCTTATGTTTAATTAAAAACTTACTAGCTTTTGGATCACCTGGGTGGCTCAGTCAGTTGAGCGTGGGACTCTTCATTTTGGCTCAGGTCAACGATCTTAGGGTTTGTGAGTTCAAGCTCTACATTAGGCTTTACACTGACAGCACGGAGCCTGCTCAGGATTCTCTCTCTCTCTCTCTCTCTGTTTCTGTCTCTCTCTACCTTTCTCTCTCTCACACAATAAATAAACCTAGAAATTATTTTTAAAAATTACTAGCTTTTAATGTGTCCCATTCCAAAGTTATGAACATTCCGTTATGACATTCACATTCCAGCGTGTCTCCTCCTATATAGTACTATCAAGTACTATACAAAATTATTTTTAACATATATTATTACATTAAAATATTCTTCAATTTGGAAATTATTCATTTTGATATCAATTGGTCTAGATTGCCTATGAGTTCCTCCCAACCTTGAAATTATTGATTCTACACTTCAGGAGGCAGGTCAATCTTACGAAGCATAGAAAAGAATTTGTCTGCATTGCATGAATTAACAGGAATGAAAAGGACTCCTGCCTAACATTAATTTCTTTCCGCATCTACCACAAGGTCTAAAATCCACTACTCCTTATTAGTTATTTTTTAAAGATGCTCTTGAGGCTTGTGAGTTTTACTTGGATACAGACATTATATTACAAAGGAGAGAATATCAATTAACTTAGACTAATTTACCTAATTACTATTAATTGTTACTGAAAATAAAACCCCACAGAAAAATTTTGGGGTGAATAGTTAGGGAATGACCATGATATTATTCTGTGCTGAAAGTTGTAAGCAGCTTCCTAGCCAGTGACTTTGCTTCTCTCTGCTTTCACAGAAACAACTACTCTTCCAAGAACTTTTTAATTTTCCCATCTATCGTCTGGTGAGGCTTTTGCAGAACCCTCCCTTTGGATCTCGTTTTAATTTCCTATTGTATCCTTCGGCTTGATATTTCTTTCTCCCTTTCTCTCTTTCACCTATAAATGTTTTACACACATCCGCTGTTCTGGATCATCACAGTCTATAGTTGTTCTAACAACTCCCATAGTTTCCCATGCTCCCATACTCTGAGTTGTCTGGAACTCTGGTGTGTAGAAAAAACTAGGTTTTAGAGTCCAGTAGGGTAGGCTTGTAGAGGAAGAAAAAAAGAGGGGCCAGTCTAAGCAGCCAGGTAAAGGAAAGGAGGAATGGCAAAGCCTTAAAACAAATGTGGTTCAATTCAAAACATTTTCCTAGCACCCATCAGTCATGGCAACACTACAGTACGATAAGATTGTTACAGTAATGTAAGGCTGATGTTTAACTAACATTTTACAAAGAACTGAAGCCCCAAAATATCCTCTGGTTCATTTGTTATCATTTTGAGAAAACCAAAGCAAAAGTGATTGTTTTTCTTTTGAATTTGCACAAACATTGGTTCAAACATTCATGTGACCATTAGAACTACTCAGGGTATGGTATAGACTTGTAGCATTTATTACTAGCAACTCATTTTTCTAAAACTATAAACCCCAGGAGCATTCTCATAAAAACTGTATTTTTCAAACTCTGTAGGCTAATACTGTCGTCAAGCCAATCACCAAGAGGCAAAAGCTTTTATATGTTCCATTATCAATTCTAGAGTCATCAAGTTTCCTTGATTCAGCATGATATTATCATGTACCATTCCTCTCTGGTTACATTCTGTTATTGGCAGATACTTTCTCCACGTAGGAAGAAAGGAAGTGTCTCTTTGTAGAGGGTTTATTACATTACACCTCCCTGTAAAGCCATAGCAATATTGTGTGGATCAATAGAAGCAGTAAAGAACAAGTCTTCTAGTTCCTCAGCCCATTAATATTTTAAATCAGAACTCTAAGTGATGGGGAAAAAGAACATGTAACCTGATTTAATTTTTCTCAAGGATTGCCCCCCAAAATAAATGGGGCTTCAAAAACCAAGTCAATAATTCAAAGAAGTAAACTAGGAAGTAAAAGAGTTTCTAATTTGGAATACAAATATGTCTTGTAAGTAATTTAACACACTAACTCAGGGAAATGGTTGAAAGTATAGCATGAGGTTATGTTATAAAGGGAGACATCTGTGGCAGTTTGCGGAGCAAATCCAATGCTTTGCTCAACCTGTCTTCAAAAAAGGAAATGCCATCCCATGCCTAATTTTATAGTTGCTAATAAAAGGGGATAAAAGGGGACTCATTAATTTATCAAAACATCATAACTTGAAAACCCATAAAATGAAACCAGATTTAAGAAAAGTTAGAAGCTAGATGGAATAGCATGTACAATGTCTCCTTGTATTATTCTTAATTCAGCCCACAAAATATTAGCATTATCCTATTGTTACTATCCTATCTCAAGGCTATTTCATTAGGAAATCATCAATACTTACAGAGTGTTTGCTTTAGCCTGAATACTGTGTTGAAACAATAGGCTTCCCCCCCCAACCCCCCACCCCCAGGTGCAAGGTAATAAGAAGGCAGTTTTGAAACAAGAAATTCAACAGTTAAGAGTGGGGCATTCATGGGGCTCCTGGGTGGCTCAGTTAGTTGAGATTCTGACTTAAGTTCAGGTCATGATCTTGCAGACTGTGAGTTTGAGCCTTGTGCTGACACCTCAGAGCCTGAAGTCTGCTTCGGATTCTGTCTCCCTCTCTCTATGCCCCTCCCTCACTCATTCTCTCTCTCTCTCTCTCTCTCAAAAATAAACAAACACTTAAAAAAGTTTTACAAAGTGTGCTACCATTCATCTTAGTAATTTTACCTAGAAAGAAAAGTTCATTCTTTTTTTTTCTTTTTTTCTTTTTTTTTACCCTTTCCTTCCTTCTTTCTTCCCACAAATATTCATTGAGTACTTATGTGTTCCAGGCTATGATCAGAATTCAGTAAATAACAATAAACAAAACTGACAAGTTCCATGCTCTCATAACACTTCCATTATTCTGGAGAAATAATGATAAGGAAATGCATAATGGGTTCATTTCAAATGGTATTGGTATAAAAATAAAAACTCATATAGTGATTGAGGAGGAATGCATAAATAAAATTGGGAAGTAAAATAGTGATGGAGAGGGTACATACTGTTAAGCAGAATGGGCAGCAAAGGTCACTGTAAATGTTGCCATTTTAGCTAAGCCTTGAAAGTTAAGAATATGCATATCATCAGGAAAAGCATTGCAGGCAAATAAAACAGCAAGTGGAAAGACCTCAAGGCAAGAGCAATGTGGTTAAGAACAACAACAACAAAAACCATTAGGCTGGTGTGTGATGAAAGGAGAGAGCAGCAGTGAGATTGTATGGTAAATGTTGCCAGAGTGTTAGGTTCTTACACATCCTATGACAAGTTTGGCTTTTATTAAGACGAGTGAAAGTAATTGGAAGATTTTAAGCAGGAGAATGATGTGATTTGGTTTCTATTTTAGCAGATCACTTCATTATGCTGAGTATGAATTTTAGTGGGAAAACAGGAGCTCATAGAAACCAGTTGGGAATCTATTGCCTAGCCCAGGAGAGAGACGGGTAATTCAAATCCATTAATTCATTTCTTTCCAACAGGTTTTTCAAAAATTAGAAGCTTCCTATTAATGGAAGAAGTTTTGTAATGATCAGAGACAACCAAAATAACTGCTCTGGATTTTTTGTTTAATTTTAATGTGTATTTGTTTTTGAGAGAGACACACACAAACTGTGAGCAGGGGAGGGGCAGAGAGAGAAAGAAGAAGATACAGAATCTGAAGCAGGCTCCAGACTCTTAGCTATCAGCACAGAGCCTGACATGGGGCTCAAACCCATGAACTGTGAGATCATGACCTGATCCGAAATCCAATGCTTAACTGACTGAGTCACCCAGGCACCCTGCTCTGGAGTTTTAAGTATGGATCAGAGAATTAAAATGAAGGAAAAACTCTTTTTCTTTAAAGTCCATATTTACTACATTTCTAACGAAAAGGAATTGAAAAAAGGAAATAATTCTAGGACAAAAACCATGATAACTTACCATTTTTGGCTTTGCAAGATCTGTTGTCTGGCTGCATTATGTAGCCCTCCACACAACTGCAAGCATAGGATCCGTACGTATTTATGCAGGTCTGGCTGCATGCACCATAAATAGCGCATTCATCTTGATCTACAAGGAAAATGGGCAACAATTCTAAGCAGACTATTGTTGGGCATTTTTTTTTTCAAATTTTGGAAATAGATTATTATTTTAAAAAGGAAGAATCAAGTCTAATAAGTCATTTCAAAACCACACTAACTGAAAGTCAAAATTCAATATTGCTTTAATAGTTACAGAGATGCAAGATCAAACTTAATACCTAATCTTTTATTTTAAAGGATAATTTATCTGTATTTTTTCTAGGCAGGCTTAGAAATCTCTATACTTTTTTCAAAGACAAAAATGCACTCAAAAGAATATTTGTTGAATAGATCTAGTGCTTATGACACATTTTTTCACTATTTTAACAAAGACTTAGTCTAGTAACATGGTTTTAAATGAACAGATTAAGAGTTCTGAGCCAAACTATGCAAACCACCCTCACTAAATCAAAAAGAGGAAACTATTAAGCACTGTTCAGAAGAAAAATTTCATCTTAAATTTTAATATCTATGGTCCTCTTTCTATTCCTTACATCCTTCCTCTCCCCATACCCTTTCTTCCTGCATCTTGTTCAAATCTCTATAAACAGCAAGTACTTAATGATTCTTAACCAAGCAGGCAAATAAAAAAAAAAATGTGTCAGGTAATAACTTGGACAAATGTATATTCAGTCTGTCCTGTGTACATGTACTGCTATACTAAGTACTAAATCCCTGAAGAAACAAACAAAAAAACAATGATAAAACATGGTTCCTACCTTTAAGTGAAACAAATCTACTGAAATATAATTTTGATTCTATGCATTTCCTTATAATAGAGGCATAATCTAGTTATGATAGAAACACGGGAAGTGAACTGGGTTGGAATTAGAGGTAGAATATTAAGTGAAGGCTGCACACTGAGTTTAAATGATGATATGGATTTTTAAGATTAAAATAGGTTAAGATGGAAAGTGGCACTCCAGTTAAAATAGCATGTGAGAGGCATTGTGATGACACAGTCGGGATTTCAAAGTAGTATAAGGGGTCAAGTGGAATAAGGGTGGATAAGAAGAAGTGGTAAGAAATAGCACTGGGTAAGTAGTTTTGGGGCCAGATAATGAAGTTATTTGTATGCTGAAAGGTTGTACATTATATACAGGCATTGGGAAACCATTAATTAATGAGCTATCTCATCAACTTTATATTTTAAAACTAAATAAACACATATAAAAATGAATTGGTGAAAGTAGAGAGAGATCCTGAAAAATTAGTTATATGCTAATTTCACACAAGAAATTTTATTTTGTGTGAGATTTTATTTTGTGCCAGTGCCTGACACAGATTTCCTAAAATCCTTAGAATGTTCTGAGCAATAGCAGTGTTTTTTTTTTTATTTTTTATTTTTTGTTATTTATGAGTTCCTTTGGAATATACCTTAGTCTATGACAATGAGGTGACTCAGCATGAGGCCCCCAGATGATGCCAGGATGGGGCCTCATCACCAGAAAGAGCAAAAACACAATTAAAGAGTGGGAACTCTCAACCAACCCTCTGAACACTGAGCTAAGAAAAGAGTTCACTAAGGAAAAGCAAAAATATTCCTAAGTAGCTAAAGGGCCATTTAAATTGGGAAACTATGCATTTGTATGACATTAATTTGCACTTTTCTGAGATTTCTTTGGCTTCATATAACAGCTTGCATTCATGGACAGTTTGAAGTAAGTTGCTTTGGGGATTAAAAAAAAAAGTATTTGAAGCTAAGTTTCCACTGATAATGAAAGAAATTAAGTCTTATATTGGGTGAAATCCAGCCCCTAGTGGTAAAAATGATTCTTATCCATTTTCGGATTTTTCAACTTTAATTTTATCAGTTCCTATTTTAGATTTTCTGACATGATTATGCTATCCAGGATAGCATTATGATTAGTGGTTTTTGTTGTTCTTGGCCAGAATGCAGGGCTATAACATTCATATAACTTCACAAAATTGGCCACAAAGGAATAGGCATGTCATTACTTATAATGCTGCTTTCTTTCTCCCTTTAAGGACAGATATTACCCTGGAAATAAGGCTTTAGGAAGGCATAAATGATGCTCAGATCTGGCCATACAGGAGTGCAGAGAAAGTAAAAAGAGTCCTTCTTTCATTGGTGAACTTCCATACTGATTGATGCCTAAGTCCTCATTAACATACAAAAGAAGATATTGATTATGGTTATTTTTATGGATTTAATTAGGAGATTTGGGAGAAAGAGATCCATGCAAAGCAGCTGAAAATCCTGAGTCCTCTAGGAGCAAAAGAGTAAGGATGCTGTATAGGTATAGTAGCCAACCCTGTGTAAATGGAAAGAGCTGTTTTGAACTGGAAATTGCATGCATGTATGCATTCAGGCAGAAGTACTATTCATATATGGCTGACGTTCATGATTATACAGTGTCTAATGTTGGCAGATCTGATTTTTCTTCAGAAAGTCTGAACTTTTGTGTGAATCTTCTGATTTTTTCATGTTAGTTTAAAAATAGTGAGTCAAATAAACATGGACCGTTTGGTTCACCTAAAGTAGATTAAATAGCCTCTGTGTATATATGACAAAATTTAATAATAAATGTTTCTGTAATATCTGTATTATGCAGAAAATAAACAAACAACAAATGAAAAATTCAAGCCCAGATGTACATTAAAAAGCAATGAGCCTCTTCAAGACAAGAATAAGTGAGCTCTACAGACCTGAGTTTTAGTCCCATGTCTATCACTAAGAAGATGTGTAGGACTTAAATAAGTCACTTAATTTCTCAGGGTCTCACTTTTCTCACTCTGTCCTTAGAATTTTGAACAATATTCTCTCTGAGGATTCTTTCAACTTTAAGATTCTGTTTCTAGGTACAAGTGATAATTTTAAAGCAAAGGTTTAATGTAATCGGCAAAGCACCAATTTCTTTATAAAATAGTTTATTAGTGGCTCTGCCAATGCAGATATTCTCTGATCATATATATTTTGATCATACATTTTATGTTTTCTATATATAGATTCTAAACACTTTATATAATAATGTATTACTTATATTGTGAATATATCAGATTTGTATACATATCCTAACATATAAATAATAGAAATGAATAGAATGGATAAGTAATCAAGAATTGTTCAGACTGGAAGAGTGGTCATTTCAAAGAGTAAACATGTGCTATAGCACAGTCACAAAAGCAAGGATTAAGACATTAAAAATACACATAAATATTTTTATGCTCATCATTATTGCTATTGGTAAGATGCCAACTGCCAGAATTACCAATGCAAAATGTAAACATTGTAAGGAACGTTACATGACATCATTAACTTAACTTAGTTGATAACAGATGTCTACTAGTCTGCAGCTATATCACTGGACGAAAACATTTAGGAAGTTAAAACCATTAAATCCAATGTTTGTATGTTAACCCAAACTACTTCCCATTGTTGACATTTCCCATGTTTGACATTATTGCAATATGAATTGAAAACTGGTAAAAAATACATATTTGTAATGTTTATACATATGGTTTATTGGGTGGTATCATCTTTTTAAATCTCAAGAAACAAAAAATAACATAAACATTATGTGAAGCACATGATAGGTCCTCCAAGATACTTTATTAAATTTCTATTAACTAAGTCTTTGTGTAAAAAAAAAAAAAATCATCTATAATACTTACCTCTACAGGTTCTTCCATCTTCTTTTACTTCAAATCCATCCTCACAGTAACATCTTGTACTATTTCTGACCATTGCACATTTATACTGACAATTCAACTGCTGGCAATTGGGTAATAGTTCTGTGAAAGAAAAGCAAAGACATTATGTCAATATAACTGTGCAGACATGTGTACTGTTTTAAATTTAAATATTGTTAATATTTACTCCATGCATAATCATGATAATATGGTTCTGATTGGTCTCTTCAAAAATTTCTGTGATTGGTTGAAAGAACAAATAATACCTATTCCCTCTAAAATATGTTGTTTTGTCTTTGTTTGAAGTACTGTTAACACAATTTTAGATCTGTTTGGTCTTTCACTTTTAGCTTATTATGGATGTTCAAAGTCACAAATCTTTTCAAATTCTGGTAAATTAAATTATTTCAAGAGGAAAAATGTCAACCCAGTGGTTGATTTCAACATTTATGCATTTCTTATCTGACATATCAAATGATTTTCTATCTTTTAAGGGCTTGTTTTGATTTACAATCCATGTGTAACCTTCATAGCAATCAATGTGAATATATTCCCTTTCAATAATTTATCTTTCATTGGTGGCAACATATTAGACAAATACTGGACATAATATATTTCATTATATCTGAACTCTTTCAGAGCAAATACATCATTGAAGCAAAAGTTAGCAAACTCTCTGAGTAAATTAAAATTCAATATGATAAATGTATGAAACAGAGATGAAGTGACAGAAGCATATTCATTGCACGAATAATTTCTAACAGGAATAAGATTTGTTAAACTAGAAAAATATATGGATAAAATGTGTGACTGATTTGGCTGTCTGAAAATAGAAGTCTTAATGGATTGTGACAATCTCTTTTTTCCCATGGGGAGAAAAATAAGTGTTTTGAAAATTAAAGTTAAATGATTCAAAATATGTTGATATATGCTACAAGGTTAGCTGGTGCTTCAGAAAAAAAAATATAATAAAAATATATGAATGGGCCAATGTAGAAAAGAACAGCTAGAAGATTCAAACTTGAAAATTAGCTATTTATTATCTAAGTAAACTATTTTCTTAGCCTAATTATTTTTCAGCTCTTTCATGCAATTATTTCATGCAACTTCCCTTCTTAAAACCCTAAATTTTCTTCTCCCTGGTCAGTCACATATCATGGTCTTTCTTCCTACTTTTCTGAGATGGCTGAAGCAATCAAAGAGATTTTCCACCGGTTTCTGCTTTACATTTATCGACTTCTGCACATTCTTGCCCTTCTTCTTTTTCAAATTTGGTTGATTCATAATCAAAGCCCAACTCCAATCCCTGTGCACAAATTGTATCTCCTCTCACCTATTCAAGATATGACTTCAGCTATTCTCTCCTTCCTCTCATAATCATTTTTTAACAGTTTATATTAGATCACTCTAGAACCCATGTCTTTTTGACAATTAAAATATTTTTGGAACAGAGTCATGCCAATTTGTTTACATACTGCCTATGGCTGCCTTTACATTACAAAGTAATAGGTCACTATGTGCCTCAGAGACCTAAGACCCACAAGGCCTACAAGATTTACTAGAGGCCCTTACAGAAAGTTTTCAGACACCTGGCTGGCTCATTCTCAGCATCAAATGTGCTCTTATTTTTCCTCAACTTAAAAACAAAAAAAAACTTGACCTCACTTCTACTAGTCACCTTTGTTCCTCTGTTCCTCTTTATAACAAAACTTAAAAAATAATCCATACCCCCTGCCTCTCTCTTCTGTTTCTCTATAAAATCCACTCCATCAAGGTTTCACTTCCATTACTACATAGAAACTGCTTACATAAATGTCTCTGATGACCTTGATGTTGAGAAGCACAATGACCTTTTTCAATCCTCCTCTTGCTTGACCTCTCAGCAACATTTGACAGTTAACTAATTCTTAATACACATTCATCATGTTGTTCCCAGGGCTTCACACTCTTGATGTTCCTCCTATTTCACAGCCTCCTTTGTAGGCTTCTTTCCATTCTAGTAAACCACTTAGGTTGGAATGCCCAGAGCAGAAACTGATCTTTGTCCCTTACCTATCCATTTGCTACACGTAAACTCATCAAGTACCAAGGCTTACCCTCTCCCTGGAACATAATCACAGTACCATAACTCAAAAGCTAGTTGTACTCTTTCAACTTCTAATTTTCAATACTTTGATTATAATCAATACTTCACATTAGATTTCATTCTCCTTGAAATAACGGGAGCAATTTCTGTTTCCTTGATACATATTCAACAAATATACAGATCAAGTATCTGATTTCTAGGCTTGGATTTGGGGTTATTGTTAATTATATGCTAATAAAATGTTAATGTTCGTGTGCTGTATAAAAAACAGTAATTTCTTCTGTAAAATATATATTAATAATAAAAACAGAATAAATTGTTCTTTGGATATTATGGCATTTTGCTTTGTATTATGGTAGTTATTTACATTTTACTTTCCTTCACACGTATCTATAACTACAATTTATAGAGTTCTTTAAATATGCAATCTCTTTGAAATCCTTTAACAGTTAACCTTAAAAATACTATTGTAATTTATATTTTACAAATGAGGAAACTTATGGTTTATAATGGGTTCTTAACCCAAGATTATACAGCAAATATATGAGAAAGCTGCCATGTAATGTCACTCTGTATACAGAGTCTGTTTTTAGTAATGCCTCTACTTCCCAATGTACAATATGGTGACTGTTGGAAACATGGTGTTTTTATTTTTTTATTTTTTGTTTTTCATTCTAGGCTTAGTACTGTGCTATAGACAAAGCATTTTATAATTTTTATAGGATGAATGAATCAATAAAATAGCTTAATTCTAGGATGAGGATTAACACTCTCAGGTGTCATTTCTAGTCCATTAAATTAAACTAGGTCCTAAAGATAGTTCATTTACATCTTCAAATTAAGTAATAGACCTGTCAAATCTTGTTTGATTACAGTGGAATCAGTCCAAAATTGCCCTGAAAATATATGCTACTTTAGTTAACATTGATTGAGCACCTACTCAATGCTAAGCACTCTGCTGAGGTTCCACACATCCAAAATTGCTTTTGACAAATTGAGAAATTACAACATGAGTATTGAAGTGGGGTGGATTATGTGGGAAGGATAACTATGTAAGCAACAGTATGATTCAAAGCAGAAAAATACATATGGTAAATAAAAATACAAATGACATGGGCTGGAAAGAGAAGGAATCCTCCAGAAACTGGAAATGAGCACAGAGATTATGGAAAATCATTGTGAAAAAAGTTTAATTTAAGCTGAAATTTAAAAGATAAGAAGAGTTCAGTAGACAAAATTTATGAGAGTGCATTCCAGATAAAGCAGACAATATGAGAAAATAAATTAAAAGACACAAAAGCATACAAGAAATAAGGACAATGATAAATAACTGTGTGTGGCTAAATGGTCATGTTTTATACGGTAGAAAATGGGGCTGGAATTGTTGTTTGGGACCAGATCAAACTGGATTAATTCTTAGATTAAGTAGACTTTTCTGTTTTGATAAAGAGAGGAGTAAAAGATCATGAAGGAAGAAAACTATCTAAAAGACTAAACATAGCAAAGACATAAATTAGGACTATGAACATTCAGATGAGTTGATGGCCAAATACTTGGTGAAAGCATAATGACAGGAAATTAATGGTACCAATGAAATGAAATACAAATAACAGAAGGACTAGAAGTTTGGGGGTAAATATTAAATTTGCCTTAGACTACTTAGTTTCAAATATTGATAAGATAATGGCCAAGAGAAAGTTGAGAATTTGAGTCTAAGAAAAGAAGTCTGGACTGGAGATGTAGCTTTGGAAGTCACAGAGGAAAAGTAGGTAATTAAAGCCCAAAACAGAAAAGAATCATCCTTTATAAGAACTATTTATAATACAAATAAACTCCAGAAAACTTGTTATTTAAGTTTATTTATTTATTTTGAGAAAGAGAGAATGTGTGACAGAGCATATATACATGGGAGGGGCAGAGAGGAAGAGAGAGAGAATCATAAGCAGGCTCCATGTTGTCAGCAGAGAGTCTGACCTGCGGTTGATTCCACAAAACATGAGATCATGACCTGAGATGCAACCAAGAGTCTGACACTCAGCGGACTGACCCACCTAATCGCATAGAACTTTTATATGTGAAAGGCAAGCAGAAGAAGAGCTCTTAACAAAGAAAACTGTGGGGGGGGGAATCAAATATATTGATGGAGAACCTGAAGAGCTGCACAAAATCTAAGGAGGAGGAACACTTCATGGAAATAAGCAGAGCAATAAATGTTAAAACTTTTGAGAAACAGTCTTGGAAGAAGGTTAAAAAAAATGCACTGGACTTGCTAATAGGATAAATCAAGACCTTTAACAAAAGGTTTCAGTGGAAAAGAGAGGCTAGAGAAAGTGTAGTAAGGAATTGAGACAGAAATAGGAAATAGGAAAGGTTTCTCATAGAAAAGAATTAAATATATCATTAGATAAACAGAACGAAGGTATAGGCTTAACCTAATTTATTTAGTCTCTACCTTAAGGCGAGTATGTTAACTCAGTAAATGTACTATTTTTTCCACTTAATTTCTGTAGCCCAATTCCTTGTTTTCCCTCTTGACTCTAAGTACAAATTCCACAGATCATTGTTTTCATATTTCTGCTCTCTCAAATCTTGAAATATCTGCAGTATGCCTGCTGAAAATAGTTACCACCATGGGGGTAGTGATGCAGAGAACTGAGGAAAATGAGAGAAAATAGGTGAAATGGATATGAAAGATTGGACCTCACACATGGTTTTGAATGTTGGGTGGGGTCTAGTGGTTGAAAATAGCAAAAGAGACAAGAGAAACTCAGCATTTGATTAATCATACGTATCCTGTATTAGAATTTGTGTATGTGTAGAGAGACTGAAAGCATATCTGGCAAAATGGTAAAAACGGATTCTTCTAACAGATCATGAAGAATTATGAAGAACTAACAATGTGAAAAACTAAATTTTAAAATTTGGCTTCACTCTGGAAAAGCAATACCGATTACTATAACATTATCTATTTGAGCTGCTTACCATTTATGCTTAATTACATGTAATACTTTAATGCTTACATAGATAATTAAAAGTGCATCACATTAATTTTGTTAGAAAGCTTATTTGGGTAGAACAGACATTTTGTACTGGAATTATCAGTCTTCATAGAGAGCTTTACATAAAGCATGGTCATATGTTCATGTAACATTCTCATTGGTTTGGATCTTAGATTGAAGTAGGAAGACCACTACCATCTAAAGGAATGAAATATGCAAGTCAGAATACAGATATGGGATATGGTCTCTGATCTGTATTTCTTAACATTATCAAGACAAAGTATCTTTTTTAATGAGAAGAGAGAACTATTATTTCAGGAATCAAATCTAATTCAACTGATGAAGACTTTTTCCACAAAGACCCATTCTGTGATATATACAGAATATTTTTTACGCTTTTTTCAAAGTTGTATATGAGATTACCAAAATGTGGCTTCTTCTCTATCAAATGTAAGTGAACAGCTGACAAAAAATAGGTAACTTTGAGGCACTAAGCTTCTAAACCATTCTTTAACTTAGGAACAGATTTCTGGATTTTACTAATAAATAGTAACAAAATTCTAGAAGGATAGAAAATTATTTCACATTAAATCTCATTTCTCTTTCACCACTCTGTTTATTTTTCTGAGTGGGATAAGCACTGGAGCCAGGGTTCTTAGTTTCCAACCCTAGTTTTACTAATTTCAGGCTATGTGAGAGTGGAAAAAAAAATAGCTACTGTTCACCAATTCCGTTTTCACTTCCTGAGAAAATACAAAGATGACTTTTCCAAGTTGACATGTGTTAGGTCGGAGCCATATCTCTGGCTCAGGATAATACAGTATATGCAAAATTATTGTGTGCCACTTTCTGACTTGTGCTCTAAAGCATTCTGATGATGAACTCTCTCTTTACTTGTCAGCCCTCTGGATGCAAAGAAACCAGCAGAAGACTCATAGAACCTTGGGATGGCACAGATCTAAATTAGAGGAAGCCTGAAATAGCAAGCACCCACATCCACTGATGACCCAACTTGATGGTTAGTTGAGTGAAAAATTTTTGGTGAAAATCCCTTTAAAAAAAAAAACACCTGAAATCTTTACCTGAATGAAAAATATGAATATTACTCTCTGAAGTAATGCACATTCACATTTAAATTGCTACATAAGCACAGACCAATTGATAAATCAGACAAGACATTTTTACCAATTTCTATAGTAGTCTGCCTAGGCTTTAGGGGTTGTTGTGCTTGTTAACAGCATTGGGTTTTAGAACACATTTCCACAAATGTATACAGATTTATGATTTAGAAAATATATACAGATAAATTTTGCTAACCTGCCTCAGAGTAAAAACAGTACAGCAAACAAGGTGATTTAAAGTTGATGACCAGATTCCAACAATTACAAGTTATTGCTGTTAGGAGGTTTCTCCCCTCATCAATTTGGTTTTTATAAATATTTCTAGGCTAGAAAACCACATTGTCCTGTATGTGTGGCCATGGCTTATCCAAGTTGCCATCAATAGCATTATGTTGGCTTCCTTTATGACCTATAATTGATCAACTCACATTGATCACAATTCACATCCATGTTCTGGACTTAGAAGGAAAGTGAGAACACAGGTGTGCTATTTTATTCACATGCTCCTAGGTTATATGTTTCTCCCTAAGAGGAAATTAGAACTTTATTAACTCATTGGAAATACCAAAAAATGTAGGCACTTTCTAAATACATAAGTTTTCTAAGACAATATATTAGAAAATGGGGTAATCTTTAATAATTTTAGTAATCAAATCACTCCTGGAATCTGGCTTATAAAAATGCCTTTTAAGCAACAACCATAATCACAGTAATGAGAAAAAAATATCATTTCCTTATGTAGTACATTAAAAAAGTATTTCACTCAGTTTTTCTACTTGGAGATTGAAAAGCTGATGCAGCTACTTACCATGTCAGCCAGTCCCTCTTGTCAGCAGGACGTATGCTTGACATATTTAGAATGGTGATAATTTGTGTCATATCATTCATCCTCTCACCCCTGTTTCCTTGGCCTAGTAAAATGCAGTGTGAGCTGGCTTGCAGAGATTAGGCTGCTGTTTATGACTACTAATGTGATTTCTTCAGAATTCCTTGCTTAGTTCTAAACTACAGTCCTAACTTCAAATTTTCAGTGTGTTCTCATATATAAAGATACAACATTAAGGCAATTTTTTAGTTATTATTTTTGGTTCTACTTTTGTTATTGTGGTATGCATTTACATACAATAAAATTAATTCCTTTCATGTACAGTTCTGTGAGTTTTGAAAAACACATACAGTGGGGCGCCTGGGTGGCTTAGTTGTTTAAGCGTCCGACTTTAGCTTAGGTCATGATCTCTCGGTTCGTGGGTTCGAGCCCCGCATCGGGCTCTGTGCTGACTGCCAGCTCAGAGCCTGGAGCCTGTTTCAGCATCTGTCACTACCTCTCTCTCTGACCCTCCCCTGCTCACGCTGTCTCTCTCTCTCTCTCTCCTAGAAATAAATAAAACATTAAAAAAAATTAAAAAAAGAAAAAGAAAAACACATATAGTTGTGTGACCAATACCACCATCGAGAGAGAGAACAGGATCATTATCCCAAAATATTTTCCTCTACCTCTACTATATTTTCTATAGTCAGCTCATTTTCCCACTGCAAGATTTGATAATCACTGGTTTGTTTTCTGTCTCAATGGTTCTGCCATTTACAGCAGATTATGTAAATAGAGTCATCCAGCCTATAACATCTTTAGTTAGCATAATGTATTTGAGACTCATCCATGTTACCTTATCAGTAGTTCACTCCTTTATACTGCTGAGTAGTATTCTATTGTATGAATGTATCTCAGTTCATCTACCCATTTCATAAATGACACACATTTACGTTGCTTCTGGTATTGAATAAAATTGCTATAAACATTTGCATACAGTTTCATTTAATACAGGGTTTCATTTCATTTGAGTAAATCAGATTGCTGGTTTATATGGTAAAAAGGTGTTTTGCTTGGTAAGAAACTATCTACATGTACCCTCAATGTATGTAGGACCTCCGTCATTTTTGATAGTTGTATATTATTCCATTTATGGATAATTAATAATTTACTGAGGCAATTACCTGCTGAAACACATCTAGTTTTTATGGTAAACATAGCTATCTGTTTAAAACATATTTTTACTCTCTTCTATACTGCTGAGATATTTCTACAAAGTTGTTACCCAGCCAGAGTAACCTTTGCTTGTCTTTCATGTGATTTGGACCTTATAACTAGATCTCACTGGAACATTTGTGGGCATGAACTGTATTACTTCTCTACCAGGAAGATTAAGAGTGCATGTCTTCCCTCACATACATTCTTCTATTCTCTTATTTACTTTCTGGAAAAGGGATTTTATTGTCCTGCTTTTCATGCTGTTTTCTAATATATTTCTGCATCTACACCAGGAATACAACTTTGAGATATGCTGCCTCACATGCTTTGAAATGTATACACAAAAGCTAACCCAGAGTAACAATAACAACCCGAGAGTGTACCGTACCAGTGCTAAGAGATTTTCCCATTTTATGTTATGTCTGCAAACCAAGGGTTTACATAAAACAGGAGGTCCAAAAAACCCAATTCATTGATGAATACTAGATATAGAACTGCTTATTTTGGATCTCCAAATAAAATAATTTCTAACCATTTACCAATATTAGGTTCTGATTTCTTAAGAAACTCTTCATTATAAATGGCAGTCAGAGTTCTGAAATTCAATATGCAAAAGTTTTAAAGTTTTTATTACATAGAAAATTAAACTCTAGTTACCAAGGAGCAATCAAATGAGAAGATATTAATTTATTTTATGTTATGAAAAGACAGACTTGGTTTCAATATCCATTGACAAAATGATCTAAATAATAAACCTACAATCTGCAGGGTTTGTACAAGAAAGGAAAAGTTTACCTCAGTTTTGTCAATAAGAGGATACAAGAAGATAAAGCAACATATGCTTCTGTGGGGTTTTCTTCTCAGAACAAATTATATGAGGATAATGACATTAGTAACTTCATAGGGATGGTGTGAAGTTTAAACACTGTGATTCAATAGAAGCACTTAGTGTCTGATACATTGTAAATACCCGTTACAGGTTGGCAGTTATATTAATTGCCATTATAATCATCAGCAACATCTCCACCAATAAAATCCAGGAATTTTCAGTACCATCTTTTATTTATGTAGAAGAATAGACTGGAGACACATGGTATCCTGAAATGTGGTTTAGTCTTACAGGTGGGAAACATAGATCTATTTGTGACATCTTTCACCAGATGTTTAACTACTGACAAGATTCTTAACCTTTCTGAGTGATAGCTTCCAATCTAGCAAATGTCTGATAAGATTTTAGGAATACTAAAAGACAGAGTAAATGTAAAAATGGTCTACAATTCATAGAGTATCATATAAATGGAGAGATTTGGACCTGTATAAAAATAAGGGAGAAAGGGGTGCCTGGGTGGCTTAGTCGGTTAAGTGTCCGACTTTCGCTTAGCTCATGATCTCGCAGTTTGTGGGTTCGAGCCCCACGTCGGGCTCTGTGCTGACTGCCAGCTCAGAGCCTGGAGCCTATTTCGGAGTCTGTGTCTCCCTCTCTCTCTGACCCTCCCCTGCTCACGCTGTCTCTCTCTTTCTCCTAGAAATGAATAAAAATATATATATATACATATATATTTAAAAAATAAAAAAAAATAAGGGAGAGAAAACTGAGAGTGGTAAGTGCATTAGATTGGTGAAGCCAAGCTATTCTGTGGTTTATACATCATGTTTTGGTGTTTTGCATTTGATTTTATAGTAAGGATGGCATGCTAGATTTGTTAATAATAAGCTAACCACCATTGGGCCTTTCGTGGTTCAACATATTTAATTATAACCACAGAAATCTTTGAGAAAAAAATTAAGCAAATTTACCACAAAGCCAGAGAAAAAAATACATTTACCAAGTAGAAAATGCAGATATCTAGTAATGTGGTTTTTCATTCTAGGGGTAGAAGAATAAAAAAAAAAAAATCAATATACTGTGAAAAGACAATATACATATAAATTATCTAAGTGTATTACACACTTATACAAGACACATATAATAAGATGGAGGTGGTAGGAGCAATATAGTTACAAGAGGTGAGGCAGCACAAGTAAGGACACATCCTTTGTACAGGGAATTCTTAACTGCTAGCAATTTCTGCATGCTTAGTAGGTAAAAAGCACTTGTGGCTAAATCTTTTTAGAAAGTAAAGATAGAGGTCATATTTAAAGGGCAAACATTGTTCTCTTAAATCTTTATACTAGTCCCAGACCATAGGAGATACCAATAGGGAAAGTTCAGCACTATGCGAAGGAACAAAGTNTACAGGGAATTCTTAACTGCTAGCAATTTCTGCATGCTTAGTAGGTAAAAAGCACTTGTGGCTAAATCTTTTTAGAAAGTAAAGATAGAGGTCATATTTAAAGGGCAAACATTGTTCTCTTAAATCTTTATACTAGTCCCAGACCATAGGAGATACCAATAGCTTTGGGAAAGTTCAGCACTATGCGAAGGAACAAAGGAAAATGAAACACAATGCCTGGCACATATCAGGTCAAAGAGTTCTCTTTATGCTAAACACCTCAATTAAGGGCACCCATTCACCTTTGCACTTTGCAAAATTCTTAATGAAATGAAAATGATAAGAAACAGAAAAAGTCGCAAGAAGAAAGAGAATAAGAAAGAAGAAGACTGAAACACAGGATGTCAACAAAACTTTAGAGGCAAAGAAGCAATGAATGAGTGTTCATGGATTTAGCCCTTTCTAGTACTAAGGAAGTAAAATGTTCTAAGCAAAGAACTGAAGAAGATGAGAGGGATGATGATCAAGGCTCCCACATTCTAAACATATAGATTGCGTACTGCACAGCTCCAGGGGGCACTACTAAAATAAACTTTGATCTGTATGGAATTCAAGTTGTGCATACAGAAGCCTTCAGAAGACAGCCAAAACACAAGTGCACACAACACCAAAATGCTGGAAAGGCTCTAAAACTGAATACACTTATAGCCCCCAAAGGAGCGGGAATAAATAAGGTGGGATGGGGATGTAAAGAGACTTGATTGAAAGGAAAAGCTAAACCTTCTATATATTCTCTTCTAATCCTTGCAGGAGAACAAGGTTTTTGTCTAAAGAGATTGAATTAGACTAATTCTTACCTGGAGAAAAATAGGCACAGTATTAAAAACAGGAGTAATACACTTATAAGGTGAACAGATGAAAAATAATGGGGTACAATTGTTTTCATCCACATCACTCATAGGGCAGAAGTCACAAACCAAGAAAACCATAGGCAATCACACCCACTAGAAGTGTAGAACTGTAACTCGGAAGAAAGTAGTACACTGGACCCATCATCCACTCCAGAGTGTTCATACAGAGAATCTGCCCAGGAAGAATGGCAGGCTTAAGGAACAAAGAGTTGTGTTAATCTTCCCAAGGGAACTGGCTTTAGTTGGAACAGAGTAGAGGGAAGTTCAAGCCTGAAGGTGGTTTGGAAAACAATGGAGATTTGGGTGGCAATTAATTAAAATAAATATGGTGGCTCCATAGGAACAACAAACTAAAACATAGGCCAGCTAGAACTGGGGGAAAACGATGACCGAGAAGAATCTTCTGGAGTTGGAACAAAGTTCAAAGTCTATTTCTGAAAAGTGAACAAAATTTTATTGAGTAAAACTGTGGAGCATTCTGTGCCAAAATGGCTTTAAAAAATAAAAACAATAATAAGCTGATAATTAGTGAATGCTAATTGTTGGGCGTGATACCAACAGAGGTACAGAGCTTAATAGATCAGGTAAAACTGCCATCCCAGGATAACTGCACATTTGACCAGGGCTCTTCCCCATGAAAGATGACATCAGAGACTGTACACTGTCGGGCAAATAAACTGAAATAATCATGGTAATAAAAATTAAACGTGCGAAACAAACAAAACCCACTAATCACTACAGTTAGGGACAGATTAGAATAGTGTTCAGAGTTGTTAAAGTACATTAACTACAATTTCCAGTTTTCAATCAAAATATTGTAAGACATGCAAAAAACAGGGACCTATGGCCCACACACAAGGAAAAACAAACAAACAAGTAATAGAATTTGCCTTTAAGAGAGCCCAAATGTGAAAGTAAGCAGATAAAAATTTCTCTTTTAGGTTTGTTTATTTAGAGAGAGACAGAGACACATGAGTGAGGGAGGAATGGGGAGGAGGGGAAGAGAATCCTAAGCAGGCTCCATGCTGTTAGCACAGAGCCTGAAGCAGGGTATGAACTCATGAAACCATGAGCGGGTGACCCAAGCGGAAAATAAGAGTTGGACTCTTAAGCGACTGAGCCACCCAGGCACCCTGGCAGACAAAGATTTTGAAGCAACTACTGTAAATATTGATAATATTCCTGGATATACAACCAAAATACTGTAAATATACTACATTGATAGCACAGGTGTCAAAAGGAAAAATAAGATAAATGGGCTTCATCAAAATTAAAGACTTTTGTATATCAAAGAAGATTATCAGTATGAAAAGGCGACTTGTGAGAATGGGAGAAAACACATGTAAATATTTTTTAAATTATATACCTGATAAGGGATTAATATCCATAAGTTATAAAGACTTCTACAACTCAACAGCAAAAAACAAACAAACAAAACAAAAACAAAAAAAACCCAACCCAATTAAAAAATGGGTAAAGAAATTGAATAGATATTTCTCCAAAGAAAATAAATTGCCAGTAGTCACAAGAAAAGATGTTCAAAATCACTAATCATTAGAGAAATGCACAAAACCACAATGAAATACAACTTCATATCCATTAGAATGGCTGTTATTTAAAAACAAAAAGCTAATAGAAAATAAGAAGTGTTGGCAAGGATGTGGAAAAATTGGAATTCTTGCATATCACTGTTAGGAATGTAAAATGGTGCAGTCACCATGGAAAACAGTATGGTGGTTCCTTAGAACGTTAAACATTGAATTATCATACAATCTGCAATTCTATTCCTGGATATACACCCAAAATTACTGACAGCAGGTATTTGAACATCTATTTGTACACCCATGTGTATGGTAGTATTGTTCGGAATAACAAGATAAAAGCAACAGAAATGTACATCACCATTGCATGATAATGAATAAATAAACCAAATGTGATATGTACATAAAATAGAGTATTATGCAGCCTTAAAAAGGAAGGACATTCTGGCACATGCTCCAACATGGATAAACCTTAAAGATATAAGACACTTGACGAAATAAGCCAGTCACAAAAAGATAAATGTGTTCTGATACCACTTACATGAGGTACTTAGAGTGGTGAAATTCATAGAGACAGAGTAGGATGGTAACTGCCAGGTGTTGGGGGAGAGGATGGGGACTTATTAATTTGTATGGCATTTCAAGCTTGGAGAATTGAAAAACTTGGGACATGGATAGTGGCGATGTTGGCACAATTTTAATGTACTCAATTCCACTGAACTAAACACTAAAAAATAGTTAAAATACTAAGTTAGATGTCAAGTGTATGTTACCACAATAAAAAAATGCCAAAAACGTAGGCTTGGACAATGTCTTATTAAAAAAGAAAAACTCAAAAATAAAACAAAAGAAAACAACAAACATATAAATGGAAAAACAGAATTTATTATAATGAACCAAATGAGAAAATCCTGATTTGAAACTAAAAATAGCCAAAATAAAATTAAAAATTACTAGCACTGTTTCATAAAACATTTGAGATAGCTGAAGAATAACTAGTTAATGTGACTATACATCAGAAGAATGGCAAAAATATATTTCTATACTTTTTGTATAAAAATATATATTTCTAGGGATGTCTGGGTGGCTCAGTTGGTTAAGGTTAAGCATCCAGCTTTAGCTCAGGACATGATCTCACAGTTTGTGGATTCAAACCCCGTATCAGGCTCTATGTTGATAGCTCAGAGCCTGGAGCTTGCTTCAGATTCTGTGTCTCACTCTGTCTCTCCCTCTCCCCCACTAACACTCTGTCTCTCCCAAAAATAAGTAAACATTTAAATTTTTTTTTAAAAAAACATAAATATATATATATATTTCTATACAATATATATAATATTTCTATACACTACCAATGAACAATCTGAAAGGGAAAGAGTGAAATTAAGAGCAACTTCATTTAAAAAAGAAAAAAAAATTCATTTAAAATATCACCAAACAATAAAATGCTTAGGAATGGATTAAAAAAAAATTGTAAGACTTAAATAATATTTACATAAATTAAAGAATATTTAACCAATAGAATGATACATTCATGGATTAGAAGACTTAACACTGTTAAGATATCAATACTTTCAAATTGATCTACAGATTCCAAGAAGTCCCTGATCTAAGTTGCCTTCTTTTTTCATAAATTGACAAGATGATATAAAACTTATATGGAAAAGCAAGAGACACAGAATAGCCAGAATAAAACTCAGAACAAAAGACAAAGTTGGAGGAATGATACTTGCCCATTCACAACTTACTACAAAGCTGTAATAATCAAGGGAATGTGGTACTGGTATGAAAATAGAAGTACAGCTCAAAAGAATAGAATTGAGAGTCCAGAAATAAACTCTCACAGCTATGTTCAATAGACTTTTAATAAGGTTCCAAAATACTCAATGGGGAAGGTATAATATTTTGCTTTTGCGTTTGTTTTGTTTTGTTTTTCTTCAGTAAATTGTTCTAAGCCAACTGAAATTCACATGCAACAAGAAAAAGTAAAGTTGAATTCTTGCCTTACACAACATCCAAAAATTAACCTAAAGTGGATTATAGGTCTAAATATAAGACCTAAAATGATAAAACTCATAGAAGAAAACATAGGAGTAAATCTTTAAGTCTTTGGGTTAAGCAAAGTCTTGCTAGATAGAGCATCAAAAGCACAAGTAACAAAGGGAAAAACAGATAAAGTGTGCTCAACATAACTAAAATATTATATGCTTCAAAGAATAGGATTGGGAAAGTGAAAATATAACCCACAGAAAGGGAGAAACAATTGCAAATAAAACTCTGTAAGATCAAGCATGCAACTCTTGTTAATACCACAGTACATGGGATCAAGCCACATATCAGTCTCTGCTCCGACATTGTGGATCCTGCTTGGTATTTTCTCTCCCTCTCTCTCTGCCCCTCTCACACTCTCTTTTTTGTGCACATGCATGCTTTGTCTCTCTCCCAAAATAAATAAACTATAAAGAAAGACCTGTAAGAGATTTGTATTGAGATAGATAATTCATAATTTAATAATTCTTATAAATAACTCCTATAATTAAATATTAGGCAAATAACCTAATATAAAAACAGGGAAAGGATATGATTCCACATGTCTCCAAAGTTGTTATACAAATGGCCAATAAACTCATAAATAGATATTCATCTGTATTCATTAGGCTGATACAAATTAAGGTGTAATGAAAAGACTTCATACTTATAAGGATGGTTACAATCATAACAACAGACAATAACAAGTGTCAGTGAGGATACAGGGAAATTAGAACCGTCCTTATACTCCTGGTGGGAATATAAATAATCTAGCCATTTTTAAAATGATTTTGGCAGTTTCTCAAAAAAATTATACACTGAATTACCATATGTTCCAGCAATTTGCTCCTATACATAATACCCAGGACAAAGTAGAACATCTAAAAAGTTGTACATAAAAATTCATAGCAACATAATTTATAATAGCCAAAACCATGGAAACAGCTCAAATGTCTTTCAATGGATGAATAGGTAAATAAAACACAATATTATGCAACAATAAAAAGGATGAGATCTTGCCATTTATGACAATATGAATGGATCTAAAGGATATTTCACTAAATGAAATAAGTCAGACTGAAAACACATATGATTTCACTCATGTGAAAGCTAGAAAACAAATGAATAATTAAAAAACAGAATCAGGTCTATAAATACAGAGAACAAATTGATGGTTGTGAGAGGGATGGGGAGTAGGGGGCAGGACAAAATGGGTGAAAGGAAGTGGGAGATACAGACTTCTGATTACGAAATGAGTACTCATAGGAATAAAAGAAACTGCATAGGGAATACAATCAATGATATTTTAATAGCACTGTATGGTGGCAAATGGCAAGGACACTTGTGGGGACCATAGCATGTTTAGAGTTGCTGAATCACTCTATTGTGTACCTGAAGCAAGCTTAATTATTAATGAACTATGGGTAATAACACTGTACCAGGTATACCAAGATAATCAAATCAAGTGTCATCCTCGGTTGATGGTCTACTGGAGATACGATCAAATGATAGACTGATAAATATAAAATTGTGCTGTAAAAATCACAGCTGAGAGAGAGTGCCAGGAGAGGATTAAATAAGGGCTCGGACACAATTAGGGATATCACTGAAGATTTCCTGAAGAAGGCAATACAAGTTGAAACCTGGTTTATCAGGGTAAATGTAATGTAGAGCAAATTATCTAGGGAACTTGTTAAAATGTAGTGTAGTTGTGATTCAGAATATCTGGGGTGATGCCTGAGATTCGGCATTCTAACAAGCTCTCTGGAGAGGTCCATGCTGATAATTCATGTACTACACTTTGAGTAGCTTTGATTTTTGGAGAGGAGGGATGGTAGTATACATTGTTTCTTACAAAAACAAAATTGGTGAAGATAACATTAATGTCTCAAGGCAAGCCAGACATTATACCAATTGAAAACTATAGTTTCCACTAGCAATTCATGTTTCTTTTGTGGATGTAAGCTCACAAACCTTGGGATCCTGTCTCTTTCATTACAGTAGATGGGGGCTCCTCCAGAGTTTAGCAGCAAGAACCCAGGTAAGCATGTATAAATTCTTTTAGATGAAAAAAAAAACCACGAGTGTGGTCAATTTTAGAATTAAAAAAATAGGAATCAGTGTTATCTTTTAATACCTCATGTTACTTTTTTAAAATTGTGAATCCAATATCTATACATACATGGGCCCCGAACTACACTGCCTTTCCCCAAAGTGACCACAGAGCCCCAGGAGAACAGGCTTGATGAAATGAGAGCAAACTTCCCAGCTTCAATTTGGCTTGTTACTTAGTTTCATGTAAATGTGGAAGACACAGATTAAATGGCATGAAAGGATTTGCTCACACTTTGTGGTTTTGAATAGGCCTTTTAATGTCACTAACATTTCCCTCTGCAAACATAGCCATATGTGCATATTATATACATAATATAAATTATATTAAGAATAAGGGTGCCTATAGCATAGTATCAACAGTAGCAAAGTATGGAAAGAGTCCAAATATCCATCGATAGATGAATGGATAAGAAAGATGTGGTATATGGAGTATTACTTGGCACTCAAAAAAAAATAAATAAATAAAACCTTGCAACTATTGTGGATGGAACTAGAGGGTATCATGCTAAGTGAAATTAGTCAGAGAAAGACAAATATCATAGGACTTAACTCATATGAGGAATTTAAGATATAAAATAAATGAATGTAAATAGGAAGGAAAGAAAAATATAAAAATAGGGAGACAAAAACATGAGACTCTTAAATATGGAGAACAAACAGAGGGTTGCCTGCAGAGGGGTTGTGGGCTGGGGGATGGGCTAAATGGGTAAGGGACATTAAGGAAATCTACTCTTAAAAGCATCATTGTACTATATGCTAATTTGGATGTAAATATTAAAAAATAATTTAAAGAAGAAAACAAAAGAATAGGGGAGCCTGGGGCACTTGAGTGGCTCAAACAGTTGGCTGTCGGATTTCAGGTCAGGTCATGATCTCGAGGTGCGTGGGTTTGAGCCCCGCATTGGGTTATTGGCTGAACATTTACTTGGAGCCTGGAGCCTGCTTCAGAGTCTGTGTCTCCTTCTCTCCTGCCCCTCCTCTACTTGCACTCTGTCTCACCCTGTCTCTCAAAAATAAATAAATGTAATAAAAAATTAAAAAAAAAAGAAAAGAATAGGGGTGCCTGAGTAGCTCAGTTAAGCGTCTAATTCTTGTTTTCAGCTGGGGTCATGATCTTGAGGTTTGTGAGTTCCAGCACTGTATTGGGCTCTGAGCTGGGGGTATGGAGCCTGCTTGGATTTCTCTCTCTTCCCCTCTCCCTGCCCCTCCCTTGCTCGCTCTCTTTCTCAAAATAAGTAAACTTTTAAAAAAAATTAAAAAAGATGTGCCTGGGTGGCTCAGTCGGTTAAGAATCTGACTTCAGCCTGGGTCATGATCTCATGGGTCCATGACTTCAAGCCATGCATTGGGCACTGTGCTGAAAGCTCAGAGCCTGGAGCCTGCTTCAGATTCTGTGTCTCCCTCTTTTTCTCTGCATCTACCCCACTCACACTCTGTCTCTCAAAAATGAATAAATGTTATAGAAAATTTTTAAAAATTAAAAAATAAAAGAAAAAAAGAACATGATCTCTCATATAATGATAATTTTTCTGTTTGAGATCTGGTGTCTTCCTCTCTCTGCCCCTCCCCCACTCATGCTCTGCCCCCCCAAAAATAAACATTAAAAACTTAAAAACAAATAAATAAAAAGCTTACCAGAAACAATGAAGTTATTGATAAACAAAGATTTTTTAAATTAACTTTTCATTTAGAATAAAAAGAGCTTGATACCAGCCTGTTTCAAGTCCCAAGAGTAAAAATATTGAACATGATTCACTAAGAATAACTGCTACCTGAAATGCACTGTGTTTTTGTACATTCCTAAACTTTCTAAATTTTTGTAATAGCATTTTATATTTTATAACAGTAAAAAAGTGAATGCTATTAAGAATACAAAATGATGAAGGTGTTTCTAACATTTACAATAATACTAGAGTTAAAAAGAACAGTGATTTTCATTATAGGCATTATAAAGTGATCAGCTGATTAGAGAGTGCCACATAAAGACCCAGCCCATATTTGTATGCGGCCCTTAAAATGGCAGTGAACAGCATTTTTGTTCTCTCTTGCTGATTTATATTTTCATGAATTTACCTGATCATATCATAATGTAATTCAGTTCAATTTTATTATTCAATATTCACATTCAAGATACCAATGTCTAGACAGGCCTTATCAAGTGGTGTTTGCTTTTCCAAATTCATATTCCTAAATTTTAGAAGTATATTTCTTTTATAAATCAAGTTTTTTACTTTAATTTACCCTAAGCCTTATTTTCATCCACACAGAATGTTCTAGCTTTCTTTTCTGACAGCAAAGGGTACTTTGATTGATAGAATTCAATTGCTGGGTTGAAATAATGCAGCTTGCTTTTATCTTACATTAGTACGTCCTTTTATTAGTTTTACCTATTACATGAGAAAGAATGTGACAAAAATGTAATGATTTTAGGTATTCCACCTGGGCCCATAACTCTGTCTACATGATAATTTTTTTATGTTTTTTATTTATTTCTGAGAGAGAAAGAGAGAGAGAGAGAGAGAGAGCAAGCATGAAGAGGGGAGGGTCAAAAAGAGAGGGACTTACATACAGAATCTGAAACAGGTTCCAGGCTCTGAGCTAGCTATCAGCACAGAACCAAACGCAGGGATCGAACCCATAAAGCATGAGATCATGACCTGAGCCAAAGTCGGATGCTTACCTGACTGAGCCAGCCAGACACCCTACATGATAGAATATGGAGTTTGCAGGAAGCGAATCTGAGAACTCTGGATAAGAGTTACAATGCAGACATGGATAAAATTATCAAATAAGTTCAGTGTAAGCAGACTACTCACTAATTCTAGATAAGATAGCTACACCAGGAAGGCATGCATTTGACCACACATACTTAATAAAGATTTAAAATACGTTAATATTTTTATTTATAAAATGTTTTTAAAACTTGATAAAGCTATAGGATTTCAGGAAGTTTTTACAAATAGTAGAAAGTGAAATACTGTCATGCCAGTTATCTAGAACCCAACCAGTAAATTTAGGTACCAGAACTCTGTGCACATTCCTACTTTTCACTCGAACACAATGCTAAACTCTGAAACAAAAACAAGGGGTTAACAAGGTATTTTTGTATAGTATGTAAAAGCATAATCTTTGGTGAAAAACAGAATGGTTCACCTACACAGTTTGCTATTCACTCGCTATGTTAGCTACCCTGAAGAGTTGTTTTGACCTAATTCTTGGGTTTCTAATCATTGATGTGATCATAAGAATATTAATTCACATGCTTTTCAGGAAAAAAATGAACATAGTGTTAGCAAAGTACCAAGTATGTTCTAACTCTTGTAAATAATATTTGCTTTCTAAAAAATGTACCTTGCTACATTTGTAGGATTTTAAAAAGGTATATTAAAACATCTGTACAATTTTCTTGAGTCTTTGCAATTATCAAGTGATATTTGTTCATCATCTTGATGTGCAAGGATCTGGAGCGAAATACATTATAGAATATGGTGGTGGTTAAGAAGTTAGAAATCAGAGCTGAAGGACACCTGGGTGGCTTGGTGGCTGAGCATCTGAATTCCTCTCAGGTCATGATCTCATGGTTCACAGGTTGGAGCCCCACATCTGGGTCTGTCCTGATGGCTTAGAGCCTGGAGCCTGCTTCATGGATTGCATCTCCCTGTTCATTTGTTCTTTCTCTCTCCCTTCCTTCCCCTCTCTCAAAAATACCAACATTAAAAAATTACTAAAAAAAAGAAATCAGAGTTGAGACATCCTATGACTTCTACTTATTAGTTGGATAATCTTTTAAAAGTACCTATTTGAAACTGCTGGGAGCCGCACTGCCCTCGTTGGATGACAGTCACAGCGAGGAAATGGCAGCATTTGCACAGCTCCTACCATGAGAAACAAAAACTGGTATCTCCTTCTGCTATTACTGGCTCATCTTGGAAATGAGGCTGCTGCTATTGACCAGGCCTCACAATATTCCAGATCAGACCCATATTCCCCACACAGATTGCTCATAAGGAAAGGCATGTCCCTGCCTTTCCCAAAGAGATTTCAGATGAAAACATTGTGGATGATTGTTAAAAGGCTCTTCCTAAGGGCCTTGCAGATCCAAAACTGACATAACAAAGGGGGCTTGAGTCTAGCCCTGAGACAAAGAGCCTAATTTAGAGTTAAGGGCAGATATCCACCCCCACCCAATTGTTTCTGCTTAGAGCACTAGCTGCCTCCCTGCCCCAGGCATTTGTTATCAAGTATTTGGAGTGACTTATTCTGGCCTTGAATATGCTGATTGCTCCCTGTGAAGGAACCTATTGAGGAACCTCTTCTTTTGTGATTATGGGAGCAGAGGTGTCTCCTGAAAGACCTGTTTGACCCCTGCTCACAGAGAAGTAACCTCACCCTTTTAGGCTAAAAACATTGTCTGATATGCTGCATCTAAATCACCTATCTCACTATTGATAAAGGTTATGCAGAAGTCTTCTACAAATCTATGTTCTGGGAAATTCTTACATATAAAAGAAATTTGTTAACAGAAATCATTGTCTAAGGCAAATGCCACTTCTGTGCTGGCTCCCAAACACTTATAAAATAAAGTTGAGCCCCAGTCAGGGTAGAGATGCCTGCCTGGTGACCAGAAAGACTCTCGGGCCTCTTTCACCCCTCCCTCGAGGACACCATCCATCTTTCAGGGACCCCTGGACCCAGGCCAGAGCCGGTCTCCGACGTGAAACCATTCCCCACCCTCCCAAAGGAACAACAGAACTATCATTTTTATGTCTCATGGGATTACTGGAGGATTAAATGGCAGAACAGATATAAACTATATGCACAATTCTTAGGATATGTAAAGCTAGTCAATATTATAAATAAAACACTCGTCTTCAACTGTTCAGGACAAATGGGATCTATATTTTGCAAACCAAATCTGGAGAAAAGATAACCCATAGGATTCAATAGGATGAAAAGAGAAAGGAATGATAATAGCCTAGCTCATAATTTTTTTAAAAATCAATTATAATAAAACTTCAATGAGCAAGATATTTTTCTATTCCTTGATGGGTCTCCAAGGGTTTTATATATATACACAGTTACATAATTTTCTCTGTCTTCTAAGAGTTTTCAATGTGAAAGAGGATATAATTATATTAAATGATTAATCAAGCATTATTACATAATTGTCAAGTGGACAGTGGTAGTAGAAGTGCTACAGAAGTTCAGAGGAAGGAAAGAACACCATGGTCCACAGTAACTTGAGAACATTGCATGAATGTTCTTTATGATTATTTAAGTATTCATGTTTGGGGAAGATTCAAAGACATAAGCAAAGTATAGGAGTAAAAGGCATAAAATATGTTTAAATAATGATTAGTTCAAATATCTAACAGGTTTATTTTTAAGTCATTAGAAATAAAATTTAAAGGAACTGGGGCCAAACACCATAGTATAGTATTTAATGTATGATCATTGTTGGTTTAAATTACCTGTCTCTTCGCTAGACTGTTAAGGCACTGAAAACAGATTCTGCCTTTCACCTCATTATCCAGATGCCAAGCAAAGTGCATGTCTTCTTTAACCATGCAGTGTTCATTTATTCCTCTTTATCCACAAGATATCTGTAATAATGGCATTGAAGAACCAAACCAGCACCATGACAGGCTTCAGAAGGCCCCATAAATTAAAAGGCCCAAGTTTCTGAGGCAAGACTCAGCTGACTTAAGCAACAGCCCTTCCCCCTGCACGAACCAATCACCGGAGGACGGGAAAGTACCTGACGTTCCCGCCACTTTTCTGGCCTGCTTAGTTTTAAATCCACCAATCCCGCCGCGCCGCATCAACGTCTGCTGTCACCCTGTCCTATCACATTGCAGTCTCTGCCCATCACCGCTTTCCCGCCTTGACTGTGATAAAAACCCTACTCCTCCATTGTTCGGGGTTCTCAGCACTGATACACTGGGTTGGTGAGGTCTGGGAGTCCGAGCTTAAGCCCGGAATAACGCCCTTTGTTTTTGCATACGAGACTTGGACTCCTTGGTGGTCTTGGGATTTTGGGGAGATCGCGATCTGGGCATAACAGCATGTTCAGACTCGAGGGATAAAGACAATTAAATAAGTAATTACAAAACCAAATGGCATATGTTATGATAGGGGAAATACAGGGTTCAGTGGGAAAAAATATATATCAGTGGTGTTTTGAAAGATTTACTGAAGTAAATTACATTTAAATTGAATCATACATGCTACACAGAAGTTTATCAGGTAGAGTCAGGGGAAAGAGTGCTCTCTTCAGGGGAAAGAGTGCTCTATAAAGAGAAACAGGAATTGAAAAAGTTTCAGAAGTGAGAAAGGACATAGTGTAATCAGGAAACTAAGGAAGTCTGAGTTGACAAAAACATAGATTTTTTTAGAGAAAAAAAAAACTAGACAAGCTTGTAAACTATGTTAAAGAGGTTAGAAAATATCTTAAGTGTAATAAAGAACCATTGAAGGATTTGGAAGGTGACATGACTTATTAGAGGTTTAGGGAAAATGAGAATGGGGAAAGAGCATAGCCTAAGAAAAACACATTTCAAATAAAAAGAACGACCCCTTCTTACATGACAGAAAAAAAATACATAAGTATAATTTCAGGCATTTTTATTGGTTTCGATAATGCTAAATTACTGAAGCTTTCGCTGTTTGACTTTTATTTTTCTCTTGGATGGAGTAGACAAGGTCATATGCTGACAATTAAGGAGGAGGTGGCACAGTCAGGGATTTACAAAGAAAAAGGTTAGATATAACCTTTGTAGAGAACACAAATAATAGCTGAGTCAGAAAACATTAAAGAATTTCTTTGAGGTTGGAAAATAAAAACAGAGATTGGTCCTTATTGTATGACTGTTTTCAGTATGATTTCACACAGTATGTTTTTTGTTTGTTTTGTTTCTTTTTCTTCAGCGGTGCAATAGAAAAGCAAGAAGTAGCACACAGATGGATTAATCAAGGCTGGGAAACTCAATTGTTTGAATGAATAAATTAATGAATGAAACCATAAACTCCATTAGGGACTGGGCTTAGTGAACAATAACCTGATCTGTAGGAAAAGAGGCACAACTAAAAACATTTACAATAACTTCGATAAAGCTATAGTTTAGAAAGATTTGTCCACTGGCAATGTGACAAAATGATGGGAAGAACATGTAGAGTGTACATGGGTTAGTTAGGTGGTTTGGAATTGTTGTGATGTTAGTGATAGGAAGAGAAAGTTACACATAGTTTTCTGAGATATGTATCATCATGGATTTAATTTTGTCAAGTTGTTTATCTGCACCTTTGAAATGTTCATTTTTTTAAAAAGTCTCCTTAATAGAACTGTTTTGTGTGATTTTTCACATGTTAAACCAACCTTGTTATTCCAGGATAAACTGTTATTTAATGCTTTATCCATAATGTATGTTGAAGGATTTTTGTATCTATGTTCATAAGGACAATTTTTTGTCCTTTTTTTCATAATGCAAGACCAATTTATTTCCATGTACAACAATGAAGATTGAGATACTAGATAAAAAGGAAAGCAGTCTTCTGTCAAATAGAGATCAAGATTCTTAAGCAGCTGCTTTTGAAACCTATTACAGTGGAAGACTTGCTTTGTTGCCTTAAGATGTTAAGCCTGTTTACCTGATGGTTCACCAAGGCTTTCAGGCGTGACTTCCTTCTCAGTCAGCCTATCTAATTCCTTCTGATAGCTACATTGGTATTCCAGATAGTTTATGTTCCTTTTCTGTTTATCCGGGAACTTTTTCAGGAAGTTTAGGAGATCAATTTCACTATTCTGAGAAGCCAAGCTCATCAGGTCTTGCAGGAGTTTGCTTAATGTGTTTTCCAACTGCAGAGCAGACTCTATAGCTTGAATGCCAGTTCCCCAGTTTTCTATGGCAGGCCTCTTAATCACCGGAAGGCAGATTTTACTCTGATGCTCTCTTAGAAATGTTATGAACTGCTTTGCATGTTCTTTCTTCACCTCAATTTGAAGAGATAAAGATGAGCTTCCATCTCTTCATCGTAGTAATAGGACATAGTTAAGTAAGCATCACTGACATTCAACTCGTAAGATGCTATATAATTAACAGCAACCCTACAGGCCTCAGAGAGGACTCTGTATTGTTGTTGTTTTTCTCAATGTCTCTAAAAGGTTTTGCTGAAAGAGTTGATATAAGACTGTGTTGTCTTCCTTAAATGTTTGATAAAATTAAACAAATAAGTTGACCTAGAGTTTTCTTTGTGAGAAGTTTTGAGATAACAAATTTAACGTCTCTAATATATCACAATTCAGATTTACTTCCATCCTGTGTCAGTTTTGGTAAATTGTATTATTCAAGGGATTTGCCCATTTCCCCTGAGTTGTCAAATTTGTTGATATAAACTTGTTTGTGGTATTGTCTTTCTCTCTCAATGGACAATATTAATGTTATCCACACCCACAAAAAATTCTTTGATGATGCAAATGTTCTATTTCTGTACAGCCCAGTATGGTAGCCACTGGCTATATGTGACTAGTGAGAACTTGAAATGAGGTTAGAGGGAGAGAAAAATTGAACTTTTATTTCATTTTAATTACTTGTAATTTAAATAGCTACAGATGCTTACGGCAAATCATGCTGAACAGCAAAGATTTCTAAATCTCTAATGATAACCTCCTTTTCATTCCTCACGCTAAAAATTTATGTTCTATTTTTGTCTTCATTAGTTTAGTTTATCAATTTTATTGATCTTTTCAAAGAATAATCTGCTTGCTTTGTTAATATTCCCTATTGCTTGTTTTCATTTCCTTGATTTCCATTCTTATATTTGTAACTTTTCCCTTCTACTTATATTGATTTTACTTTGCTATTCCTTATCTAGACACTTAGGGGAGAATTTAGATTATTAATTTTAGACTTTCTTGTGTCTAAGATAAGCACTTAATGCTTTGAGTTTTCCTGTATACCATTTTACCTATGACTAAATTATGATTTTTTTTTAGTTTATTACCAATTCTGTATTCAATGATCTCAATTTCTGTCTTTGACATTTTTTTTTTTAATTTCACCTATTCAGGATATTTGATTTAAGGTAACTAGACACTCACAACTCTCAGCTAACTGTGTCATGTATCCACAACTTTTTCTGCCCTACCAGAATACACTTCACTGGGACAGAAAAACAAGAGGTTTCACTCTTATGGCCTGCCTTGCAGAGGGGAGGCTTCCATTCATATTTCCTTACATTTGACTCAGATTAGTTGTCCATGTGGGTGCAGTTTTAAGCTTTAGGGTCAATAAAAAGTAGCTTTCAAAGTCATGAGATCCAAATCACTTACAACTCACATGTTGACACATGCAATGTGGAAATTGAGTGATTTTCTTTTTCTTTTTCTTTTCTTTTTTTCACTTCATTATATCTGGAGAATGTTTGGATAATAACACTTTTGAAGCAACAAAAAATGAGATAAGTATGTAGTTGTGGATATTTTGAAGAATTCAAATGCATAAAAATATCAGGATAAAAGTATATAGTAATCTTACATAATTAACAAAATGGTATAGAATATGTAATATTACTTCCATCATTATTTATGTTTATCGCATCCTCTCATTGAGTTTACTTTTGAATTTCATTTTTAATGTAGAGGCATATTTTCATCACATAGTTTCACATATTTGATTATGCTGACAAAGGACAAAGGCTCTATTAAGAGAAAATACAACTCTGGAATACCCCCTTTCTTATGTATATATAGTACACATAGTGTGTATTCACTCTTTCTTTATGTTTTAAAGATTCTAAAGGATAAGACTTACACTAAGCAAAGACAGAACAGTAAAGCCAAAGGGGAACAACATATTTATGGTTATGGGAACATGGGTTTTCTGTCGAGTCTGTAGAAAATATGAATATATGAGTTTTTGTTATTTATTGCTCCCTAACTCTCATTTTATGTATTTGCTACTTACTAGTGCTACCAACGTGCCAAGTCCTGTTTTTAACATATGTATTTTCACTTAACCTTCAGTGCAAATCTATATGGGGAGTTCATTTTCCCCCCATGTAATGTAGGAAGAAACTGAGGCTCAGAGTTTAAATAATTTGTCTTTCTCCAAGCTAATAATGAGGGAGTTAGGATGCAGGCCAGGTTCTATAAGATTTCACAGTCTTTGCTTATGCACATTCAATACAGTTCTACCTTCTGCTTCATAAGAGGAACAGAGAAGAGAAAGGGTATCTAAAGATAACCTTGGGTGAAAATGTCTTTTGTATTTAGAAATCAATGGCTCAATTTCATAGTGGAAATTTCAACACATATGGAGGGTCTAACGAGTTAGATACTTACAATAGAAAGAGTTTTAAAACTAAAATATCATCTACCAAGCTTTTTAAAATAATTTCAGAAAATGTTAGTATTATTTATATTTTAATTAAAATATACATTTTACATAGGAAGCAAGTATTAATTTAATAATGGGTTGTTTATGTGGAATATAACTTTAGTAATCAGTAATGGCTATTGTTTTTTGCCTTTACTCAGTGCTATATTTATTATAGGGTATGAGGATATTGAATAACAATAAATTCCACAGCTTTGACAAGCAGTGAAGTATAATTCTGAGGAAGTAGTTTTATGTGGATAACAATTCTAATTCATTCACTTTCAGCAAGGGTACAGTCCATACTCTAAGATTTAATTTTAAGTATTAGGGCCTACAAATATTAAACAGGAATCAGTGGACCAATGGAAGCAAATGAACAAATAAGAACAACTCAAAAAAAAAAAAATAGAGCTAGTTTCCTCAGATTTATGACACATGGAGATTTTTAATTTCTTTTTGGGAATGAATAAGGACTTCATGTTAAAAATAATTTTTACTATGTATCAGGTGATTAAATTCTAAGTACCTAAAAGAATAAGCCTAAAGCCTTTTAACAAATGGGAAATGCCATGTTTCAAGCGAAGTGAAACAGAAAAGCCTCTGAGGAACTTTATCTCAATTCATGAATATAAGGTAAACCATTTCTCTCTTTAAGATCACTTATCTCAAATTCATAGCTCCTCATTTCTGAGGAGGGAAAAAATTCTTCCAAATATAATTTCAGAATCAAAATGGAAATGCAAAAACAAGAACACTTTTATTAGGATTATACACAACATTTAGATGAGATATCTTTTGCCACAGATAGCAACATTAGAGAAAATTTCTATTCTATGGGTAAAATGAATATTTTAGGGTGTATTTTACTGATATAATTAAAATAATTTTTGAGAAGAAATTATGTGACTAGGATTAATTTTCTTTAATGGATAATTTTGCAGAATTTTCTAGAGCTTTTAATCTTTATGAAAATGTACTTCTACTTTGACAAGAACAGATGTACATTTTTTTTTCTGTTTTATATTTTGAGGTTTTGTGGATTTTTAAAATTTGATTTTTATTTTTTAAAAAATTTTTTGGTTTATTTTATAAATCAACCAAGTGCTTAAAACATTATCAGACTGTTTTCTATTAACATTCTCTACTTGTAAAGATGTGGAAACTAAAGTCACATTTAAGGCCATATCCCTATTTTATGGCAAAATCTTTTTTTTTTCCCTCTCCTTCTTCTTTTTTTTTTTTTTTTTTAAGTAGGCTCCAGGGGCATGGAGCCTAAAACAGGGCTTGAACTCATGACCCTGAGATCAAGACCTGAACTGAGATCAAGAGTCAGATGCTTAACCGACTAAGCCACCCAGGCACCCCTATGCCAAAATCTATTTTAAGATACTGACCATTATGCCATATTGGCTCATTAAAACTTATTTTGAATTAAAAAAATTGATTTATTACAAAACATCTCTTTATTCAACAAATATTTACTTGGATGCTTCTTATGCAAAACACTGTATGATAGGTGCTTAGGCTATAGAGAGAATCAGTCTTCCCTGTGTCTAACAGTAGTTCAGTATGAGAAAAGAATATCAGTCCTTACTTCCCATTAAACAATAATAAAGGTTCTTGGAGATAAAGAGAAGAGCTACCTAACTCCAAAGAGTACAGGATGCAAAGGAAATCAAAAGAATAACTTTACTGCAGAGACAATTATTCAAAATTAATATCAAGACTCTTAAATTGTGTTGATAGAGTGGACCTTTGAGATGATGTGGTGAAAATGGTACTATCCCTCTTTGGCCTTCCTCCCAATAACTTATTACTCCACTATGATGAGAAAAATTCCTAGAGTAAGACTTCCTATAGGGGTACCTGGGTTGTTCAGTTGGTTAAGCGCTCAACTCTGTATTTTGGCTCAGGTCATGATCTCAGGGTTGTGAGTTTGAGCTTCACATTGGGCTCTGCACTGACAGCCCAGAGCCTGTCTGGGATTCTGTCTTCCTCTCTGTCTGTCTCTTCACTTCTTGCTCTCTATTTCTCAAAATAAACAAACATTTAAAAAAAGATTTCCTATAAAACATGTGATCAATATTTCTCAAAACTGTCAAAGTTATCAAAAGCTGGGAAACCATCACAGCCAAGCTAAGTAGGCATGACAACTAAGTGCAGTGCAGAATCCTGGATGGGATCCTGACCAAATAAAGAACACTGGGTAAAAACGAAGGAAATCTTAATGAAACATCCACTTCATTTAACAATAATACATTATTATTACAATATATGCTTTGGTAATAATTCACTGTACTTTTCTCCAAAATAGTGTCTACTTTTATAAGGGTATCTCTAAGGCAGAGTTTTATATGGTCAGAAGATGTCTGATGAAGAGGGGGATTCTGGTATGTAAGACTTTCTGTATGAAGAAATAGGTCCAGAAAGAAGAAATGTGCAAATTTGCAGCAGAGAGGAAGAATGACTATTCTGAGAAATAACAAGAAGTCTGATGTGACTCAAACTTCATACACAGCAACGTACATCTTGTATCTTAAACTTTTTTTCACATTGTACTTTGGCTTTACCAGTCAACAGTTATGTGGTTTTGGGCAAGTAATTTGTTCTCTCTGAGATCTTGATTCCTGTCATTATCTGTGAAACTGGGGGAACAATGCCTATCTTGAAGGGCTGTTGCAATAATGAGATTTCTTCTGTAGAACGCAGTACAATGTTTGGATATCTGAGAGTGTAGTGAATAGTTACCATGCATACATTGAAACTGTGCTGCTCAGAAAAATGAAAAGATACCCTGGCAATTACTTTTATAAATTTAAATTATCGACTCCAACAATCACTACATGCTTTTTTTGGTCTAACATGAAATTTTACTTTTCCTAATTTAGCTTTGTATATTATTTAAATACACCTAAACTCCAGAATGCATTTTACATAAAAGGGAGAAAACCCTCAAATAAATGAGTTTCTTGACCTGTGACTAAACACTCATATGAAAAGAATGCAGTACATGTTAAGTAATCACAGAATTCAGATTCTGATATTTAAGAGTTAGGTAAAAGGAACACCTAAGTGGCTTAGTCAGTTAAGTGTCTCACTTCAGTTCGGGTCATGATATCACAGATCGTGGGTTTGAGCCCCACATCAAGCTCTGCACTGATAGTACAGGCTACCAGCAAAGCCTGTTTGGAATTCTGTCTCCCTCTCTTTCTCTCTCTCTCTCTTTTTCTCTCTCTCGTCCCAATCTCTAAATAAATAAATTAATTAACTATGAATTAGTATTAATGGACATATTCTGCCTTAAGGAAAATGAAAACGAGGTTTAAAATAAAGTCATAGTAAAATGTTTTAATTATATAATAGAGCTTATCATAAAATATTAAATTCAGTTGCTATAAAATCTAAAACAAAATTTGATTTTCCAGAATGAAGATGCATTACAGTATTTCTCAGAAATATAATTTAGATATAAGATTTTTATATCATTTTTCTTTGTCCTCAGTGAGAAGACTTTTAAAATTAAATGTGTTAAATAAATTTGACCAATAAATGTTATTTACTTATTTGTGTAAAAGAAAATCTTTATAAAAAAATCCTTTTAAGTATTTTTCCCAGTTTTCTGTTGGCTTAATAATCTTATACAGATATATTTTTCAAAATGGCTAATATTCCTTATTCTCTCTAACTTCAAGGATCTTTGTTCAATATTTTCATGATATTGTACTAATATTAAATTATATTTTATATTTCTTAGGGTTCTCAAATGTTCTAGTCGCATAGTCAATGTTTATTATGTATTTCTATTAATGCATTTTCCAAGCATCCTACTTTGGTGGTGCCTTGAATCATCCTGATGTAATTTCTATTCCATGCCATTTCAAACTCATATGTCTTTAAGATTTTGAACAATTCTAAAAGTGTTCACTTTGTTTCCAGAAGAGGCAATTTTTTTTTTTTTGCTTCAATTGTTTTATGACCTATTTCATCACTTTTCTTGTAAACTACAAGTCTTCTTTAGATTGCACTAACTATCTAAAATTTGGCTTGGACTTTAACTCATCTCACAATTTAGGAAAGAAGAAAAACTATCAGTACTCTGAAATAATTTTATTGGAATCAATAGTCAATAGGGCAATTGCTTACTGTCTCCCTGACATCTCTTTAGCATTTGATTCCTCTGATCACTTAACTTTACCTTCATCTGTTGAAGTGAGGCATGACATTCAGTAGGACAGTGGTAAATTAGCTTTTACTTTATCTTTATAAGAAAGCAATTTCTAGATGTCTTTTTTCCTGAGTCATCTCCTGTCAGGAGGGAACTGTCAACCAACTGCCCCCAGCTTTTACTATGAGGGAAGGAAGAAAAAAAAAAAAAAAAAAAAAAACAAGAAAAAACAATGGAGCCCCTGGACATTCATTTCAGACAAGCTCTATTTTCTCTTGCTGACTTCACAAGACTCTTTTCAAAGTACAGCTATCTTGTAGCACCTTAATGAATTGTCATTCTCCATGAGAGAACACATTAGCTGAGACTATGGTCTTGGTAGATTTCCACTTTAGACATGAAAGTTAACTCTGTCACGATATATGTGTAAATTATATCTAAGGAATAATTTTAAGTTTTTAATAAACATAATAAAACATTTATGTACAAAGTTAAGTACAAATAAGTCTGACCTTTCCTTTAAGAGTTCACCTAATGTCATATAAATCATGAAATTGGATATAGACTGAAAAGATTTTAGTGATAGTTACTCTGTATCAATGAGGAAACAAAGTAAAGTACACCATTGCCATTCTGTAAGTTAGTGAAAAACTAAAGCTATATCAAACTGCATTCTATATTTATATTTATACAATATTAGACTTATGCAGTATCTAATTTTTTTGTATAATTTTTTTCTAAGAAAAATAAAATTATTTGAGTGTGGTTGACACACAATATTACCTTAGTTTCCGGTGTACAACATAGTAACTTGACAAGTTTAAACATCATATTATGCTTACCACAAATGTAGCTACCATCTGTCACCATACAACACTATTACAGTATCATTGATTATATTTTTATGCTGTGTTTTAAAACTACGGAGGTGTGACAGAGAGATAGGGAGAGAGAGAATCAGAGGGCTCGATCTCATTAACCGGAACCATGAGATCATGACCTAAGCGGAGCCAAGAGTCCAACACTTAACCAACTCAGTCAGTTGTGTTTTTAATTCACATGAAGTACTCATTCCATAACTAGAAGCCTGTATCTCCCACTCCCCTTCACCCATTTTGCAATCTATTCTAACAAATCATACTTTTCAGTAAAAATAACAATATCCAACATTTATTGAGTTTTTATGTGCAAGTCAAAGTGCTTTTAAAAAAATTATTTTTATTTTTGAGAGAGACAGAGACAGAGACACCAGGGGAAGGTTGGACAGAGAGGGAGACACAGAATCTGAAGCAGGCTCCAGGCTCTGAGCTGTCAGCACAGAGCCCTATATGGGGCTGAACTCACAAACAGGGAGATCATGACCTGAGCTGAAGTCAGATGCTTAACTGACTGAGCCACCCAGGTGCCTCCAGTCAAAGTGCTTTTTAAGTAATGAAATTATAATGTTCACAATAATTGTAAGAAGTAAGAATTTTCATTGTCCACATATTACATATAAAGAAATTTAGGCACAGAGAGATTTAAGTGACTTACTTATATCATGCACCTAACTTTGCGGTATTAAATAGTCAGCCTAATCCATGATCCAACATTCTAAACTACTATTCTATAACTACCTGCAGAGTTTAAACTCAGTTATTTAAATCTGTAGAATGTTAGCTACTTAGAACAAATGTTTTGTTCTATTTTGTTCACTGCTGGCTATCTACTCAAGACCTAGAACAGTGATTATGATAGCTGTTCAATATATGGTTATGGAATTGATGTATATGAAATAGCATTAGGTATGTGCTGTTGGAATGCTTTATAATTCTTGGTTTTAGGTGATAACCAGAAACAATGATTTTTTTTAAAAAAAGATCAATTATTGAGTATAATATGAAAATAGTCTATGGTCAACATTACTGAATCTGATTTTGATTTAGCTATTGCAGGTTGTTAAACAGTGCTTCATGCGGTCTTTTTCTCAAATGACAATAAGTGACTGTATGAAACATTTGGAGGTATCTACCAAAAAAAAAAAAAAAATGGCCTTGCCCAAAGAAACTCTTGCCTTCGTCCTTATCTTCTGGAAGGAAATCTATGTCATACCTGATAGGAGTGTCTGTTTAGGGCAGAGGCTGGCCACTCTGGAAACACCGTGTAATGTAAGGTGGAGTTTTGGTCTTGTGGTATCAGTTGATCTGGAGAGTGAGTTTAACTATGTGGGCAATCAATCGGGACTATGTAATGAAGACAAAGTACAAAATCTGTACTCAGGTGAGTGCCCCTGGTTGATGATGATCTATTGTCTCACACCATGATGGGAGGGCCAGTCTCACAGGAGAGGACAACAGAAGCTTCACAATAGGAATCCTCCCAAACTGCACTCTATGGGTCTCTTCCTTTGCTTATTTTTAGTCTAAAGCCTTTCTTTACAATACATTGTAACTGTGAGTATAATAATTTTCAGTAAATTCTCGAAGTCCTTAATGTGAATTATCAAAGTGGAGGAAGGGCTTGGAAACCCCCCAAACTTGTCCCTCAATGTCAGGAGCAAGGGTGATCTTTTGAAGAATTTTACCTTCAACCTTCACACCCTGGCTAACTCTGGATAGGAGGCTTAATACTCTTTGCAGTACAATGGTCAGAGCAGACAGCATTTCATCTGATTCCATGATATGGCTTCTCAACAAATGTGACTCTGGGAAAAGTCATTTAACCTCTCAGGCTCTGATTTCACTCTCTGTAATTTTAAAATAACCTTAGAGCACCTCATAAGGCTATTTTGAAGAATACAGATTAAGAACTGGTTAATATGTATAAACTGTCCCAATAACAGAATCCAGATTATCCTAATTACAGAATATCTAAGTACCATATGATAGGAAATAGAATGCTAGTATTTATTTTAAAAGTGTGACCCTCTCTAAGAACTGGTACTTGAAATTTAATAATCATATTCACTTTCATATAGCTTTGTAATTTAGATAGCCCTTTCTGTGGTCAGATCAAAATTTTCATTTAATTATGAATTTAGTCAATTAAACAGTTGCAGAATTATAGGTCACTGAAATGCCATCCATCTTATTTTCTCCTGGCAATGATTATATGTACAATATCTCAGAACAGAATGAATCCCATTTTTAAATTTCTCCTGAGTAATAAAATTCTAACCCCCCCCAAACCTCATTCCATAATTAATCAATCTAACATCCCTGTGTGTTACCTAATTAGTAAAGTGAAAATAGTAATAATAATACTTACATGGATTAATCAGAATGTTTAGTTTGTGGGCTCAACATGTTGATGTTTTAAAAACTCACAAGTAATTCTACTGGGTAGCATGGCTCTAGAGTATGCTCTGTGTACCAACAGATGCCGAAAGTCTGAGAGAGTCCCCAGATCATTTGAGAAAATTCATATAAATTTTAACATCTTCCCTTTGATCTTTAGTCAGTTGAGGTTGCATTTTGGGGTGAAGGCCAGATCTGAATATAGGAAAGCACTTCTCTGGAATCACTCATTGTATTAAATGGGATTACAAGTAAGTGAATTGAAACCTAATCAATAATATTATATGATGCCTGAAAAAAGATTATTCTACTGGAAGGATGCCTCAATGAAAATAGTCAGAATGTAAGAATTTGTCCATGTTTATTATTCTCCAAGTGGATGAAGACTTGGGGCCATTGGTATAGATGGGAGACAGACACTGTGTAGAAAAGGTTTTTTGTTTTGTTTTGTTTTTACATAGGCTAGAAAAACTATCCCTCAAAATTTTTCATCTACCTTATTATTCCACATTCTCTAGGGTACCTTTATTATCACTTTTGGATATCCAGTGCTCAGACATTGATCGAGGTATGCCAGAGACACATGAGTATTCTGAACACTGAAAATATATATTTTATAAAAATCATGAACTGGCCTCCAGTTTTAAATGTTGATCTTTTAACAAGTTATAGTTACAGTAACAGAATCAAACTTACATTATTATGAACTTGAAGACTATGCCCACAGCCCATGTTGATGTCAAGGTGCTATGATATCACTCTGTGAAGGCCCACTGTGGGAACCAACTCTGCCTTCCAAAATCTCTCTACAAATCATCCCTATAAAGGCAAATGTTTGAAATCTAATTCTGTTCTATAAGATATAAAGTGTCTCACTGTGTTTCCAAGGGTATATGATATCTCTAGGAGGCACACTTTATTATTCTCATTTTCCAAATAGAAAAGCTGAGGTCTATAGAAATTGAATGACTTGCCACTGCCAGAAAACAAGTGGCCAATTTGGATCTGTATTAGTTCACTTTGTGAACAGTGTTGTTGCCTCGGGAGAATATTGCTGGTTATCTATCACCTACATACATTGACATGGATGCTTGATTGTTTCGATGTACTTCACACTTTGCAGACATGTGAGTAGCTTGCAGCATTTTTGTGGACACCCTACACCACTCAGGGGCTTAATCACTAGGCCTCTGGCAAAGTGATAAATCAGTGCCTTGGAGAACAGACTCTTTCTAGGAAAAAAAAAAAATAGAATTCTTACTTGCCTGAACTCTGATATATTTTCAAGAATTAGTCCCTTTGCTTGTGTTAATTCTCTTGGCTGAATATAAAGGGGAAAGAGAGATGTAAGAATGATAAAACAAGCCCCCAAAATAATTCACACAAACAAAACAAAACTGAGCATTAGGACACTTCTGGAAAAAAAAAATCAAAACATCTTGGAAATAAATAAAGGTGTGAGAAACTTCTAGAATAATCTAAGTCCAGCATTCTCTCACAAGTAGGAGAGAAAATCACAGCACTGTCATCCATTTGCATATTTGGTATGCAACAAATACACAGAAATAACAGCAATGAAAAACATAACTATGTTAACTCAAAAGGAATATTAAATTATTCATAAACAGAAATACAACTAGAACTTTTGGTGAGGTATGCAAAATCAAGTTACTCAAAATATTTTATTTCCTCAAGTCTACCCCCAAAATTAACCTTGCTCTGCCGACTATATCATTAATCTCGTCCAGAATGGTAACTTTCCTTTTCCTAACTCCTCACTTTGGTCACAGAACACAAAAACAATGTTTGCTAGTTAAGTTGAAAACATAAGAGAGCTTTATTGTTACAAGTCTCTTTTCTTTTTTAATCTTTTTTTTTTTAATGTTTTATTTATTTCTAGGAGAGAGAGAGAGAGAGAGACAGCGTGAGCAGGGGAGGGTCAGAGAGAGAGGGAGTCACAGACTGAAACAGGCTCCAGGCTCTGAGCTGGCAGTCAGCACAGAGCCCGACGCGGGGCTTGAACCCACGAACTGTGAGATCATGATCTAAGCAAAAGTCGGACGCTTAACCGACTAAGCCACCCAGGCGCCCCTCTTTTTAATCTTTCATTTTGACTTATGTCATTTGTTTCATTTTCTACAAATTCTTCTTCAAAACCTGTACAACTAAATCAAAATCTGTAAAGTTAAATAAATGTGCCATACATCAATATCAAATCTATCTGGATTGATTGTATTACTTAGATGATTCCTGTTATACATGATTTAAGCATTTCAGATAAAGTGGTTTTAGCTTTACCTGGAAAACTGCTAGTTTAGTAATTAAGAAAAAAATACTGCAATCCAATAACTGAAGTTTTATCACAAGCTTTTAATTGAAGTAGAAGTAGGAAGAGATGGACATATAATGAATGCTAAGAATTAAGTAAATGGTCTTTAACTGGTAATCAAAATTCTACCAACAGATGTTCACTAAGGATAAACAAACTTTTAAAAAGATAGATCTACAATTGTCATATGGGAATTGAGGTGAATATGGAGCATGTCTATCTTTTTAAAAGTCAATGACTCAAAGTGATAGTGCATGTTTTTATAATAAATACTGATACTTCTTGGAAAAAATGAGGTAGTAGACACTTGGCAATTATAGATCCCTATAATATATCGCTCCCTATTTGATAACCTTTTTATCCAGTGAAGCCCTCTCCTTCTGGAAAACGTGCCTTCTGTGTAGCTTCCCAACTAGTCCAGGGTAAAAAGGTGACATTCTTATGATCATGGTGACTAGCTCTATGATGGGCATATTACCCTATGAAATTCAGTGAGATGCAAATGCAAAGCCGTGCAAGGAGGACTTGAGCCCAAGATGAATGTTGGACTCCTGGGATGGAGAGTAAGGCTAACATTGTAGAAAACATTAAAGATAAACTCTGAATTTCCTATAAAGTGAGTCAATTTTTTTTATTTTATTCTTAAAACATTTTGAGTTTTCTTGCATGTAAGTTATTTCTAACAGATAATAAGAGTTATCAGTAAAGCCATATATGTATCTTCTTTCTTCAATTTCAACAGGGATCTGAGCCTTTATATGGGCCAATAGCCATGCAAATTTCTTTTTTTTCATTTTCAGTGAGAAAAACATAATAAATTCAACTATTTTTTGTCAACATGTTCAGATTATCTAAGACTTCTTATCACCAACATCAACATATATTTTACTGAAAACCACTGCATTGGTTTAACATGTACTGTTGATATTATACAAATTTGAAAAAAAGGGCAAAAAGTGGATACATTTCTTATTTATTGAGTATCCTTCAACTATACCGCACAACTTTTAAAACACTCAACATAAAAGACATCAAATTGGCATTGCTTTTTAAAAGTTACCATCTCAGCATACCTCTCTTTCACATAGATCTGTTCATCAACCTGTTATCAAACAGTCTTGTTCACTCACATGAAACTAAGATAATTTTATTGATTATATAATATATGCTAGGAATCTTTATATTTATATTACTTAACCTTCCCTAAACACAATATGAGACGCTGCAATTCCTATTATCATTTTAAGACATTCAACAGTGATCAAAACCAAGAAGGTATAAGAAGTGAAATACAAACACAGGCCAACTTTCAACTGAGAATTTATTTTCTGCCACATTATACTATTTCTGCCAAATTGTAGCATATGGGCTAAAACCACATGTAAGACACGGTCATGATTCTCTGTCCAGTTTTGTTGCCTTCCGCTTCGTTTATCTTCAATTATAGATTAGCTTCCTCTAAACATCAGGGAATATGGACATCAATAATTTGTCTTTTGTCTACTTCTCAAAAGTTCCGCAAAAGGATTCTGAGTGGCTTGATTTTGATAATTTGCTATCTCTGCTTACCCAAGATGGAGAAGAGGTAGAATTGGATGTGGTTGGTAGAAAGAGCACCTTTCCAAAAGGTGGTAATGGAAACTTGATGAAGAAAATTCAGTGTACTAACTAGAGAGACAAGCCAGTCACTATAATCTCAATTTACAACATAAATGATTGTATAGATGAAATGAGACCCATTACATAAAGTCCAAGTATTTTACTGCATTTTAATGTCCAATTTTAACAATTATAGTAGCAAAGAAACTGAACTCTGTCATTAAAGACAGTCCTTCATTTGGGTAGTTTTATTAAAACTATGGTATTACACAAAGTACTTGACTTTTCTATAACTCATTTTACTCGCTTGTAAAATAAATATAGCATTAGTATATACTTAATAGGCTTATTGTAAAGATGACTTGCAAGCATCTGTTTAAAACACTTAGCATAGTCTCTAGCATATAGTGAGCTATCTCCTCTCTTTACTAAGTCTTTTATAAGATAGCTGCAGAGACAAAATTCTAGCAAGTGACACTTAGAGACTGTTACATAAATAATTAAGAGTTAACCTGAAAAACTGTTAGATAACTCTGTCTCTCTCACATAGACACACACACACGTGCGCGTGCGCACACACACACACACACGCGCGTGCACATACAGCTGAATAATAAAGGATGAGATTTTAAATTTCATGACCAGAGGTAGTTATTATGCTTTGTTAATAATGCCTTCAGCAAAATAAACTGATGTAAATAAGAAATTAAAAAATGAAATAGTTATGGAAAATATTGATGTGACTTTATGAAAGGCAATGAAAAGTTTGATGTTTGGAGAATGAATGAATGAATGAATGAATGAAAGGAAGGAAGGGAAGGTGGGAGGGAGGGGGAGGGAGGAAGGAAGGAAGGAAGGCAGGAAGAGAGGGTGGAAAGGAAAAAAAGGAAGAGAGGGTGGGAAGGAAAAAAGGAAGGAAGGAAGAGGGAAAGAAAGAGAGAGGGAGGGAGGGAGGAATAAAGGAAAGAAGGGAGGGAGAGAGAATATTGGAAAAAATCTTACTACCCCTCAGTCTTTCTCTCATTCTTTCATTTCTACTTCTTTGGGGATGAAAACAGATTTTTTTCTTTCCATTTTGTTCTCTTAACAGAAAACATGATATCTATGAAGAAGCATATGGCAAGACTATTTCACCTTCTTTCTGATTCACACAGTCCTTTTCTTAAAGGTATTACAGTGTCTGACTCCTCTTTCTTACCAACATTTCTCTTCTGAGAAACATTTGACTGCATAAAGAAATTCTGGGCATTATGCACTTTATCTATCTTACTAGGTAGTCTAGTGTGTTTACATATACAAAATAAAACATGTTGGCTAATTTGTCTCTGTTGTCAGTTCTGGTACCTCTGTAGCACACCAAGGCACACACACTGCTTTTCTTTTTCATCATCTGTTTTCTCTAGTTTAATTTAAACTTGAATAATGTCAAACTAAATTTTAGATCTTTGAACAAATCTCTTGAAAGGGTCGCTATCCTTCCTCTTATATTATTTCACAATTCCTGAATATTCTTTAGGAGGATGGCTGGACTGGGTACTTTGGAGGCTTTACAAAAATTGTATAAAGTGAACTGAATTTTTTTCAAAGTTGAGGCATAGACTGAATAGTTATATTAATATTTCCTTTCTTAGATGTAACCCATTTAATCATTTTTCAAGGTTGTGAAGATTACTGTTGATTCTATTATTAAAAATATGTTAAAATAAAATAGCTTCCTATGCAAATTTCTACTGTAGATGATAACTATATAGAGATGTTTCTCATAATTTAAATGCTAAACCAGACAAAAGTAAATTATACTATTTGAAAAATCAATATCCCTGATGAACACAGATATAATAATTCTCAACAAAATATTAGCAAGCTGAATTCAACAATACAATGAAAGGGTCATACCCAAGGATCAGGATTTATCCCAGGGATACAAGGATGGTTTAACATCCACAAATCAATCAACGTTATATACTACATTAGCAAAATGAAAGATAAAAGTCATATGATCACCTCAACAGATGGGAAAATAGCATTTGACAAAATTCAATGTCCATTCATGATAAAAAAAATTATCATCAAAGTGGGTTTAGAGGAAGGGTACATCAACATAATACAGGCCATATATGATAATCTCACAACTACCATCAAACTCAAAGTGAAACCTGAAAATCATTTCTTTAATATGAGGAACAAGACAGGGATGCTCACTCTCACCACTTTAATTCAACATGGTATTGACATCGTAGCCAGGTCAATCAGGCAAGAAAAATACATAAAAGCATCCAAGTCATATAGGATGAAGTAAAACAGTCTCCATTTCTAGAGGACATTATATTATACTATATAGACAAAACCTTAAAAATTTCACCAAAGGGCACCTGAGTGGCTTAGTTGTTTAAGTGTCCCACACTTGATTTTGGCTCAGGTCATGATCTCACAGTCATAAGATTGAGCCCTACATCAGGCCACTGAGTGCTGATCATGGAGCCTGCTTAAAATTCTCTCCCTTCCTCTGTCTCTGAGGCCCCTCCTCCAGCTTGTGCTTGCTCTCTCTCTCTCTCTCTCTCAAAAATAAATAAACAAATGAATGAATGAATGAATGAATAAATAAATAATTAAAAAAGACTCCACCTCAAAATTGTTAGAATAAATAGATTCAGTAAGGTTATAGGATATAAAATCAATATAAAAAAGGAGTCAAATTTCTATATGTTACTAAAGATCTGTCAGATCAGAAAATTTTAAAAATAGTATTTACAATTACATCAAAAATAACAAAATACCTAAGAATAAATTAATCATTGAGATGAAATATTCGTGCCCTGAAGGCTATAAGATGTCTTAATGAAAGAAATTGAAAAAGACAGAAATAAATGGAAACATATTCTGTACTTATGGATCAGAAGAATTAATATTGTTAAAATGACCATACTACTGAAAGCAAGCTACAGATTCAATGCAATCTCTACCCAAATCCCCATGGTGTTTTCCACAAAAATGAAAAAACACTCCTAAAATGTGAATAGAACCATAAAAGTCTTGATAACAAAAGAAATCTTGAGAAAGAAGAAAGCTGGAGATATCAGGCTTCCTAATTTTAAGATATATGACAAAGCTATAATAACCAAGCTTTATGGTATTGGCATAGAAACAAATACATAGATCAGTGAAACAGAATAGAGTCCAGAAATAAACCCATGCATACATGGACAATTAATTTAAGACAAAGAGCCAAGAATATGCAATGGGCCAGGGGTGGGGGAGGGGGGTAAGACAGTCTTTTCAATAAATATTAGCAAAACTGGATAGCCACATGCAACCGAATGAAATTATTTGGGACCACTATCTTCTACCATATACCAAAATTATCTCAAAATAGATTAAAGACTTGAATGTAAGACCTGAAACCATAAAACTCATAGGAGCAATAAATTCTTTAACATTGATCTTGTTGATATTTTTTTAACACCAAAAGAAAAACAAACAAGTGGGATTGTATCAAACTAAAAAGCTTCTGTACAGAAAACTATTAACAAAATGAAAATGTAATTAGAATGGGAGAAAATATTTGCAAATTGTGTATCTGTTAAGGGGTTAATATCAAAAATACATAAAAAATTGGTAAGACTCAGTAGCCAAAAAAAAAAAAAAAAATCCAATTAAAAAAAATGGGCAGAGGATCTGAATAGACAGTTTTCCAAAGAAGATATACAGACAGCAAACAAACACATGAAAAGATTCTCAACATCACTAATCATCAGGGAAGTGCAAATCAAAACAACAATGAAAAATTATTGTCTCAGATCTATCAGAATGGCTAGTATCAAAAACACAAGAAATAACAAGTGTTGGTAAGAATGTGGAGAATGGGAACACTAGTGTTCTGTGGTGGAAATGTGAAGTGGTATAGCCATCATGGAAAACAGCATGCAAGTTCCTCAAAAACTAAAAATATCACTATCATATGATCCAGCAATTCCACTTCTGGACAGTCATCTGAAGGAAATAAAAACACTGGCTCATAAAGATATTTTATCCCCACCCTCCTTTTTCTTGCAACATACTTTTTTTTTTTTAACATAGCTTATTGTCAAGTTGCACAATGTGCTCTTAGTTTTGGGGGTAGATTCCCATGATTCATCGCTTATATACAATACCCAGTGCTCATCCTGACAAGTTCCCTCCTCAATGCCCATCACTCGTTTTCCCCTCTCCCCTACCCTACATCCACCCTCAGTTTGTTCTCTGTATTTAAGAGTCTCTTGTGGTTTGCCTCCCTCCTTCTTTGTTTGTAACTATTTTTTCCCCTTCCCTTCCCCCATGGTCTCCTGTTAAGTTTATTTCTAATAGCCAAGATATGGAAACAACCTAAATGTTCATAAATGAATGAATAGATAAAGAGAATTTTGTCTATATGCAATTGAATATTGTTCAGCCATAAAAAAGAAGGAAATCCTAACATTTACAGCAACATGGATAGAACTTGAGGGTGTTATGCTAAGTGAAGTAAGTCACAGAGGGAAGAACAGATAGTGTATGATCTCATTTATATGTAGAATCTAAACAAAAACAAAACAAACCTTGTAGAATTGATTGGTCTTGAAAGAGGTGGCAGATGAGGGTAGGAGAAATGGGTGATGGTGACCAAAAGGTACAAACTTCCAGTTATAAAATAAATAAGTTCTGGAGTTGTGATGTACAGATAGGTAACTACATCCAATAGTACTGCATTGCATATTTGAAAGTTGCTAAGATAGCGAATCTTAAAAATTCTCATCAGAACTAGACAAAAAAAGTAACTATGTATGGTGATGGATCTTAATTAGAATATTTGTGATCATTTTGTAATGTATACATACATGAAATTGTTGTTTGTATACCTGAAACTAATACAACATTGTGATAGTTTTATATTAAAACAATCTGGAGATGGGGGCGCCTGGGTGGCTCAGTTGGTTAAGTTCTGACTTCGCCTAAGGTCATGATCTCACTGCTCATGGGTTCAATGTCCGAGTCATGCTCTGTACTGACAGCTCAGAGCCTAGAGCCTGCTTCGGATTCTGTGTGTGTGTGTTTCTCTCTCCCCCTCTCCTACTTGTACTCTGTCTCTCTCTCAAAAATGAGTAAGTATTTAAAACATTTTTAAAAAATATATCAAGAGATGTATCTTGCCTTGTTCTTTATGACTAACCAACATAGAAATATTTCCATTTTCCTAAGGTAGCAATAATAGATGAATCCCATACTGGTCTACTCTGTTTCTCCCCTTGATTAGGTTATTCCTTTGATTATAAAATGTTATACATGCTAGAGCTTGGCACTTGCATGCTCCCTGGAAATTTTTAGTTTCTCACTATTTTATAAAAAGAACAGACACTTGAAAGCTAAGTAATTTAAAATCACAAGAACATTGAAAACTTTCAGGGATGGGAAGGATGCAAAATAGAATGGAGACATTTTCAGAATCAGCAAAGAACAGTTTGCTCGGTTTTGCTTCTTTTAAAATAGGCAGTGTATACTTGGCTGAGGGAATTTAGGTCAAAACCCAGGAGCCAAGAAACACTCTTTTCTTGCCCTCTTTTACTTTTTCCTGGATTCTGAATATTTTTGGAATGAGAAAACATCAGAACTCAATTAACTGTCAGCTTAAGCTTCCAAAGGTGGCACTTCAGGGAAAAATCGCTCTCAGTAAGAACATTTAGTGGTCACTGAAAGTAGGTGGTTATGGTATAAGCAGCAACATATATAAAAATAACTCAAAGAACTAAGCTCTTGATAACAATATTTGCACAATTTCTTCCCTGCATTCCTTTTCTGCCTTTCCCTCTTTCTATCTAGTCTCAGTGTGCTTTTTTTTTAATTTTAATTTTTATGTTATTTTCCGATTTCACTATTGTTTTCCTTCAAATATCAGTAATCTTTTTTTTTTTTTTTTTTGGCCAAATCCCCTCCCCCACTTCTTTGCACGTCTTCCTGCAGTATTTCCAAATTAATTATGCCTTGAACTCTGTTAGGACCCTTCTCTACTCATTAGATTTTCATTATTCTTTTTACTTGTTGCCTTTGGGTTAGCATTAAGAAAACAAAACTGTTACTTTTTATCAATAATTTTATGTTTTCACTTCTGCTTTAATTGGAAAAAAGTTGCTGTACAGCTGACTATAATCATACCTATATTCTATATTATGGATTCTTAAGAAAAAACCGTATTCTTAAGGACAATGAATGTAAAAGACCTTCCAGAAGCCCCTACATATATCTGTCTTCAAATGTGACTTTTTCTAAGCCTCCTTCTTTTGAATATAAGACATTCTTTTTGTAGCTCTCTAGAGAGGTAAATTCTCTCTTACTTATACATGCTACTGCACAATCTCATGGTTACCAGCTCTTTCATATAACTGCATATCAACTGCATTTTGCTTAAGTTGTGAAAAAAATGTGTCCTCTAGCAGATATACAGTTAAAAGAAAATTAGGAGACTTTTTTTTTTTCCTTGCAAAGCAATTAAATTTAACAGGGGTTTAAAAAAATGATCCATAAGATATCTTCAGGAAGCTCAGGCTTATCCCAATAGCCTAAGATGTAAAAAATTACATATGGAATTAAAATATATATATAATCAATCAGTCAATTGATGGAAGAGAAAGGGAAGAAAGGAAAGGGGTGAGGGGAAAAAGGAGAAGAAAAAAGAAAAAAGGAAATGGTGGAAAATGGTTGTTAGCTGTGTCATGATTTCCAAATAAACATGCAGAAACTATATGGTATTCTCACAAAGGGTGCTGGATTTTGAATCAAAGGAACATAGATTCAGCCTTATCTCTGACACTTATTTGATGAGAGATATCTTTCTGAACTTTTGATTACACAAATATGAAAAATGGCCATAAAAAAGACTATACACAGGACTGTTATGAATTATAGAACTAATGTATATCATAAATGTATTTTATGCATAAATTATTATTATTACATACAAATACCTATGAATCCAAACTCTAGAAGATGTTTCTAATTATTTCATCTAAAAGGAAATAGTCTAATAAAGCTCTGTGACCTTGATGGTCATTCGAATTTGATCAGAGATTAAATTCACTGTCCTAACACTTACCCTGAAGAGGGTCTTTCAGAATTTTTTTTATTTTAATTGTCCCTGGGATTACCTGGTATTGCAAAATTCTGAAGATACCTCTGGAAAATGCAGAAATTGGTCTAGCTGCTACTCTGCCTTCCTTTCACATCTCAGCATTAGCATCTATAAGACCTTCTGGCAGTTGTACTCTTTCCAATTATACCATGATTCCTATTTAAAAATATATATATATATATATCCACCATAATGCTCAATGATAACAGACCTTAAACTCCATAGTATTACTGTTGTTCCTTCCCAGGGATTTTGGACAGGAGATCAGATTCTGACAAGAGAATCATCTCCCAGTAATTTAACAAAGGCTTTATTCTATTTGAACTTAATGGGGAGCTAATGATTTTGACAAGAATAATCTCCTGTCTTGGATAGCCTAATAAGATTCTTTTCCTTTTAAAGTCAAGCTTCTTTGATTACAGATGTCATGCCTCCCACAATACTAGTTGTAAGTTTGTCTTTTCAAATGAAAAATGAAGTTTGAAGGCTTGATTGCCTTGTCATTTAATGACATTATTACATTGAGAAACGTTTTATCCCACTAGTCAGACTGAATCAAGAAAGCAAGACATTTTTCAGCTCTGAGTTCTCAATAGTTTTCATTTCCATCATCTTATTTTCAGAGAGCAATACCTTTGAAGAAATATTATGTAAATAAAATCATTTAAAAATGCAAAACCCAGGGATACTTGGGTGGGTGGCTCAGTCAGTTAAGCATCTGACTTAGCTCAGGTCATGATCTCATGGTTCCTGGATTCAAGGGCCAGGTTGGGCTCTGTGCTGACTGCTCAGAGCCTGGAACGTGCTTTAGATTCTATCCTCCCCCTCTTGCATTCTCTCTCTCTTTCTCTCTCTCTCCCTCTCTCAAAAATAAATAAACATTGGGGCACCTGGTGGCTAAGTCGGTTGGGCATCCGACTTCAGCTCAGGTCATGATCTCATGGTTCCTGAATTCAAGCCCCGTGTCGGGCTCCTTTCTGACAGCTCAGAGCCTGGAGTCTGCTTTGGATTCTCTATTCTTTTTCTATCTGCCTCTTTCCCACTCACACTCTGTCTCTCTCTGTCTCAAAAATAAATAAACATTAAAACATTTTTTAAAAATAAAAATAAATAAACATTAAAACAAATCAGCCTCCAGAAAACTAAAGAGCTAAGGGCAAAAAGGAGGAAGGGGAACAAACCCCCTCTTAGAAACAGTGATTGGCCAGTCATTTGTATTAAATATCTTTCCAATCTCCCAGAGATGAGGAAAAAACATTAAACCTCAAAAATTGTCTGGGCACAGAAGTGGTATGAAGAGTGAAACAGGGAAAGGAATAACTGGGAGACTGTGATATCACCTCAGTAAGCAGAATCTGACACACTATTCATATGCAGTTCATCACACTCCTACGAAAGAGAGTTCACAGCAAGTACTGGGCAGTTCAGTTTTTGGAATTGGCAGTGTTTGTATTTGGCAAAGCACAATAATGCCAAGTTTTATTAAGCTATAAACTAGAGAGGTGGTTCTACAAAAGGGAATTGTAGAGATCAAGAAGAGATGCCAAATCTAGAGCCTCAGAAGCCTTACTGCCTACACTTGGCAGTGACTTGGCAGGGACATTTTAGTCAATGACTACCTCTTGCTTTGCAATGACTGCAAGAGGCTGCCACAGAAAGCACAGAGAATCTGTATCTCTAGATAATTCCTTAGTCTCTAGACCTAAGAATGTTTCCATTATTGCGTGATTTTAATTTTTAATACTATCTCTGTATTATTCAACTAAGGCTGCCATAACAAAATACCACAGATTGGGTGTCCTAAACAACAGAAGTTTATTTCCTCACAGTTCTGGAGGCTGGAACGCCAAGCTCAAGGTCCCAGCAGGGTTTGTTTCTCTTAAGGCTTCTACTATTTCTTGCATTTAGCCTTTTACTGATTGTATCCTCACAGGTCCTTTTAAATGTGCATGGACATCTCTGGTGTCCTTTCCTCTTCTTATAAGGACGCCAGTAATAGTGGATTACAGCCTTACCTCTATGATTTCATTTAACTTTAGTTACCTCTTTAAAGGTGCTATTTCAAAATACAGTCATATTGGAGCTTTGGGCTTTAACTTAAGAGTTGGAGAGCATAGGCTAAGGGCCGGATTTAGTCCACAACAATGTCCTTTGAAGATGATTTTCAAAGCAGAATAGTATATTGAAAAGAGGATATACTAGGGTGTCAGAACAGAGTGTGGATTCTAGCTGGCCATTTATTATTCTAGTTTGACCTTGGACAAGATAACTTAAGTTCCTCTCTGTAAAAATGGGGATATTAATAATTACATAGCAGATTTGTTGTAAAGACTTAGGAAGCTAATATATAAAAAACACCCTAACATAGTATTTTATTCTTAATAGCTGTAAATATTTCTCTTTGATGTTTTTGGTGGGGAAATCTCAGTATTAGTCTGAAACTGAGTGGCCTTCTATGTGGCATATATTTCGAACTGTTAAAACATAATATTTTAATCATTCTGAGCAACTCTCACACTGTAGATTCCTCAGGCTATAAAAAAGCACTAATAGTTAACTGCTGATATTTACCAGGCTAAGCCTGGATTTTCTAAATAGGATTTATGTTGATCAACTGGATTCATCCATTTCATTACTGAAACATCTGACTGACATTAACTGAATCAGCAATGTGTGAGGTACTGCCCTAGGAATTATATTAATAAAAATATTCATAAATTAATTGTTTGTTCTCAGTCAAGTTAGAAAAATGTACTATGAACAGAAATATGCACAAGGCAATAAGAAATTATAAGGGTTAGAGACAAGAATTGTCTTACTAGAATGAAGTAAAGAAGGATCATTTTTATATACATGATGTAGGGTTGGTTTTTATTTTAAAACGTATAACTAAATATGGACTTTTTTTAACAAATAGGAAGTGGTGGAGAGAGGCCAGTAAAGGAAGAATTCTTCGATTTTTTTTCTCACTTTAAATAGGTGCATTCTGACCTACAGAAACCCGCAGAAGCCTTTACTCTCTCTCATGTTGCTCTTTTAGAAGGTGCAGATATTGGATCTCTCATCCAACATTCTAGAAATGGAGGTCATGATTAAGACTTGGAAGAGGAACAACAAAAAATGTTTGAGAAGTTTGAATATGGAAATAAGAATGCTACTTCCAAAGTTAGTTTAAGTAATCAAGAGCTCCTCTGAGGGGCACCTGGGTGGTTTAGTCCATTAAGCATCCAACTCTTGATTTTAGTTAAGGTAATGTTCTTACAGTCTGTGAGTTCAAGCCTTCCCTTGGGCTCTGACGGTGTAGAGTCTGCTTTGGATTCTCTTTCTCCCTCCCTCTCTCTCTCTCTGCCCTTCTCAAAAAAAAATAAGTAAACTCAAAAAAACTTCTTTGAGGAACAAATCCAAAATATTCTAAATCAACTGTTAAATCTTATCCATTTTTATTTGTTGAGATTAGGTGATTTATTTTACAAATGCTTCATTAAAAAAATCTGCTGACTAAATCCCCACCCCCTTCAGATCTTGTAAACTATAACTGGAAAAGGTGACCATGTGTTTTTATTTAAAAACTGTATCACTGTAATAAAATTATATTCATTATAATCCCAAGGCGGGAACAACTTTTCAGTATTGTTATAGCTTTCTTATAATGCAAAACAGTTCAGCAAAATTAAACTGTTTCCGTTTTCCTTCTGCTTAACAAGACCAGGAATCATATTGAAAGAGATTTAAAAAAAAAAAAAAAAAGTGTTCTATGTCTTTCCCTAGATCAAATGATATTGACATATATTTCAACAGAGGGCTCTTAATTCTAACATCTAAGGACCATATTGTGTACTCGAGTAAAGCAAACTGACAATTTTATAATACAGTAAACAAAGATGGTTATTCTTGAGGTTAAAAAAGCCTGTTTTTCATGAACCTAAAATATTTTTATTCTTCAATCATCAACATTGTCAAATCAGGCATATAATGTAGTCTCCAAAAGGTAGTTTTATTTTCCACTCTTGCATAAAAGTACTCTCAGGACATTCTCAAGTACCATCTGTAATTTTAAATTATTTCAGGTCATGAGAGGCAAATCTGAGTAAGTTGAAATTTTCCAGAGGAGTGTATGTGTGTGTCTTCATATAATGTATCAGATACACTGAAATTGAGGGGAGGTTTATACATATAGTTTTATACATCTAGAAAGTGCACACACAGCTATAATGTCAGACTGGGATTCCTCATGGAAGCTGCTCGGTAAGCAAAAGAAAATTCTTACAAATTAACTTGACCTTGAATGAGGAGGCACATTTTTATCAATCAACTGTAACCAACATTGACTTTGGGGATTAGCCAAATTGTTGCATGCATATTCAGGTAGATAAAACAGTTGTCAAATGTACTCTTCTTGATCCATATGTCACTGCATATCAAATTGGAACCTGAAGTGCTTTTCTTGTTTCAATTTTATATAGCAACATGTAATACATGAGTCAAATCTGTCTTGCTGAGTTACAAGAAAAGGAGAAGAAAAATTGGAATGCAAACATTCAATGATATTATAGGTTACAAAACCTAAATCCTAAGCAACTAGACTTTTAACTGTAATAAAGAATAATATCTCTGGATCCTATGATATTCTGATCCAGGGCAGTGCATTTAAAACTTTAATGAGCATACAAATTACCTGGGGGTTTTCTGAAAAGATAGATTCTGATTCAGTAGGTCTGGGATGGAATCTGGATTTCTATTCTATAAGTTCTCAGATGATGCCAATGCTTCTAGACTATGGGCCATAGCTTGAATGGCTAGGTTCTTCATCAACATTTTGTACAATTCATCATGAAGTTTCAAAGCCATCTTTATAGTAAAGGAAGTGTGGCCTTCCTAATAGTCATAATCGTGCCTGCCAATTCATTTTAATTAAATTTGGTAATAGTTATGCTAACCTCTTGACTTCATTGTGATCACTCTTGCAAGTGGAATTTTTTGGTTCTCCTAGAATAACTTTTTTCTCACCATATAGAAGAAAAATCAACAAAGCATAGGATTACAAATTCTTACAGTTGAGCAAAAACAAACAAACAAACAAAATCTATTGGAGAATGTTTATGATTTAAGCTTTGAATCCCCCATTCTCAATCTTGTGGGGTATAGGAAAGGAAAAAATAAAAGTATGATTTAAAATCAATGATGCTACCTACTGTGGGTTGACACCCCTACCTCCCTTGGACTCCCTCGTTCCTTAAAACCAGTGTGGGCAATAATCAGTGGTACATCTGACCTACAGAAACCTGCAGTGTGGATCTGCCCAGGCAGTTGTATGTTGGCTGTTTGTTAAGATGTTTTAAGGAGGGATGTCACCAAGTAACTGGAGTTCAGTATTTTTACTTTCAACTGAGAAAGTTATGATGCACTTCCTCATTCTCTTGACATTCTACTTACAGGATTTGCTGTTTCAACTAAAACTACAGAGAACCATACACATCTCTACCTACACCTGCTTCTCCATTGTTTATTATTAAAGGATTCGATGGAATGACATAGGAGACCTTTGTTTCACATAGGTAAGGAATAACAAGGGCCTTCTGCACTGTGTTTTTCTAGGATTTAGAGTGAGAACTGTTTTTAAGAACACTGTCTAAAGAACTTCATTTCCCGAGGGCTTATGAGACAAAAGAAAATATTTTTGTTATAGAGTTCTTTTTGTTCCTAAAACTTTGTTCTTTGGTGAAAACTCTGTTAATGCATTAAGCAAATCTTTATTAACTGCAAAGTATGTGAAATAAAACATATTGTGTGGCAGGTCGGTGTTAGGATCTGGGCATAAGGAACATGTAAGGCAGTCCTGATGACGTGGACCTCAGCGTTCTTAGTTGAAGCCTTTACAGAGTCTGTTCTCATCTGGTCACCCAAATCATTTCAGCAATCCTTAGCTGTATCAGCTAGTATTGAATAAATTCATTGGTCATAAAACTAAAAAATCAAGAAAGGCACAGCTTTATCCAAGGGGTGAAAAAATGTCATCAGAGCTCAGCCTCTATTTCTTGGCTCTGACTTTGCTATACTGATATAGTGGTAGCACTCTGTAAAATATTTTGCAACAGCTATATGTTTAGATGGTCTTAAAAGATAATATAAGCTCCCCTTCCAATGACACTTAAAGGAGTTCAGTGTTTTTCATTAGCTAGAAGTACCTCATAGACCCACCTCTGAACCAACAGCTCTGGCCACTGGAAATACAATGTTTTGATTCACCAGAACTGATCCATTTGTCCATCTCCTGGAGGCAGAAGTGAAGTAACATACACCAGAAGTAGGTGGGTGGAGAGCTGTGACATCCATGAGGCTAGACCATGCAGATTTCTTAATGAAAAGATCATAACTGACTGACAATCCCAGATGCTGTCCCTTTGGATCTAACCTGTCACTGCATTTATGCTGTGGCCTTGCTTCATATATGCTGATCCTAGACACTTACACACTGCAGGCAAAGGACTAGTGTGGTCCCATTTACAGAATGAGGGGGGCGCTTTCGATGGATGACACTGGCCCAAGGATCCCCAATCTCTTAGTTTAACCTTTCTTGAAATAGTGTTATAATCTGAAACTCCTCCTATTATATTCTTCTCCCCACTCTCTCTCACCACAGGTGTCAGAACTGATGGCAGCCTGAAAGTTCTCCTTCATTTTTCTTGTACCATCCTCCACTAAATCTCTTGCATGTTTAATCTTGTCTTAGTGTCAGTTTCTTGAGGATGTAAAGTAAGAACATATAAAGAAATGATCATTCAGTTAAAAAAAAATGGGTTCTTTTAGTAAGAAAATGGTGAGCAGAATCCAGGAGACAAAAATAACAAATATGAACCAGGGTATATATATAAAACAACTTCCTGTGGTTTGAACGTCCTTTTTTTTTTTTCTGTAGTATATGTTTTTATGAATTTGGTCCACATATCAAACAATTTCTGCTTGTATTAGGTCTCCTTGAGATTAGGATTATATGTCTTTGTTTCCCTGTAAACCTTTTTGCAACCAGAGCAATGATAAGTTACAATATATATGCTCATGGCCTTCATTTATTTGGAAGATACTGTGGAATAATAAATCATTCAATAGCCCTTTTTATTCTTTTTTCAAAATACCTATGATGACACATCTGTTCAGGTTGTAAGGTTATCTTGGCAAGTATTTTATTTAGATCTTTCTTACTGCTCACACCTGGGATTTTTCTGTTGGTTTTGAATTATCCTAAGAAGTGTGAAAACAAAGAGTTCTTGAATAAAACAGTTAAAGACTCCTTAACCTTTTGTATAGCTCTAAAGGATGTAGGTGAATGAAACATAATTTTTGTTTCTTTTGGTCTTTCATTTCTCAGATTTTATGTAAGTGAGTTTTAAAACCTTATATTTTAAAGTTTATAGTTTATTAAGCAATCTCACCTCCATTATTTAGACATATGGTAGGAAAAACAGCTATTCTAGTACATGCGTAAGGAAGAAACTTAAATACAGAGAAATGACTTATTCAGAGCCATACAACTAGTCCTAGCAAGAAGTCCTTCTGTTTTCTAATCCTATAAAGGAAACTGCCTCATTTCATGGGCCCACAGGAGGCAATACTCCCTTCTGCAGGGGTCTCCTTGTCAATAGTGGCATTGACTACTGAGACTTGGAAAATTTTAAAATTAATATTATAATGTTGGAAACTATTAAGTGAATGCATTTCTTTACACTTTAAATTTTGTTTCCTACACGTTTTCTACTTTTGAGCCTGAGTCCTAAATTTTACCAATTCTGAACAAAGAGAGGACAGCCATGTTCCTCTTTAATAAGCAAAACATCAGTCTTTATGAGTGGGTAAAATATTTTTTTTTCAAATACAGAATAGCACAGCAAATACCAAGATAGACGTGGGCTTCCATATAATCTAATAAACGTTTAATAAAGAGAAGAGAAAATCTCTGTCTGTGTGCCACATGAATATTTTGGAAAGAAGAATAGAGAAACAGAGACAACAGAGGCTATGCCTCAAATTTCACCAAGCCCTGGCCAGGTATGCATATTGTTTAAAGGATGCCCTGAGGGCAAAGACAATAGTACCTCATTCCCATTTTGAAATCTGGTAGGAAGAAGCTGCAAAATGTGATTCTTGAACCAACTAGAACCATCCCTTTGGTATGAGACCTAGTTAAAGATGGCATATTTCCCAATATATTAAAATATCCCTCTTTGGTATGAGACTCAGTTAAAAGATGGCATATTTCCCAATATATTAAATATCATCTTGTTGAAGAGCATAAGAGACGAGGTAGAAATCTAAGATGCTAAGCATTTTCACCAAAGATGTGAATTGAAAATCTTTCCTCCACATCACAATTTCACATCTTTCCCTTCTTATCTATTCTTAGAGTCAGAAATATAGATTGGCGAACATCTTCAATTTAATTTTAGAAATTCAAAAGCTATGGTATCTACAACATGGGTTGTAGGGTCTCAATATTCTACACTGAAATCTCAGCTCTATCACTTGTTATTTTAATTCGAGGAAATTTTTGTATGTGTTTACTCCTTGTCAAGCAAAGACAATAATATCTTCCTCAGCAGGTTATAAAGAAGATTGAATGGCACATATAAAATACTTAGCACAGCATGTGATATTCTGGAGGTTAAAATAACAACAACTACAAGAGCAACAACAATGATTTTTTTTTAATATAATTGCTGCTGCTGCTGCTCCTCCTCCTACTACTACTCTTACTACTACTACTGCTGCTAATACTACTACTACTACTACCACCATCACCATCCCTTCTGGCTTAGCTACTTCTTCTTGAGATAAGGGAACTAGCTATGACAAAACACAAACCCTTGATACAGAAGAAAACTCTGAGCTGTTCCCTTGCTTATCTTTTTTTCTACCTTAAAACCTAACACTCTATGTAGTTCCACAATGCCCTCACTCTCACTCCTCAAAGGAAAAGAAATAACAGTAATAGAAACTCCAGTATAGATCTCCTGGCATATTTCTCAAATCCAAAACCCAAGTATACAATAAATCTTTATTTTTAATGGACTCAATAAACAAGTTATTTTAAAGAAAAAATACAAAACCTGCAAACACGGTCTTGAAGCTTAAACCCCAACTTTTGCAATGGAAGAAATTTATTTTTCCCATCCCCTTCATTTTTATGTTCCCTAAACTTTTATATTCCAACCTAAGGTATAATGGGTCTTCTCATAGGTTCCTGCTCTCTGTGAATGCAAGAAATCCTGAAAACCTTGTCAAAAATGCCTTCAATCACAAAATTCACAGGTCATTTATGTAGACTCAAAAGGTCTTTTGTCACTCCCAATAAACATCTCTAGACTCCTAGATGTTAACCTCAACTTGGCTGGACCTCTAGACCTCTTAAGAGTTTCACTCATCACTAATTTTCTAGTCCATTGGAGCATTACATAACTTCTTCCCAACCTTTCCAGAAACACAGAGCCTGGATGAGAGAGGGAAAATAGATGCTGCAGTAGAACAAAACAAAAACAAACAAATACAAATAAAAGCAAAATCTCCCCCAAACAATAGCATAAGCATAAATAGCAACCCAGTAATACTAATTGTAAAATAGACATAAAACACATGTTGTTTTCTTTGTACACCGAATTAAAAGGAAAAGGCAAAAGAGAAAGAACCCTTCTCAAAGTATACTCAGTGTCCTTGTGCAAACACTTATTGGTTCTCTTCCTCTTCTTCCTCCTCCTCCGTGTGTGTGTGTGTGTGTGTGTGTGTGTGTGTGTGTGGTTATGGTAAATAATTTTTGCTTCAGTCCTGTTATTTCAGATCCTTCCTCCCCAAATAACGATTTTCCTTCTATATCTCAATTTTTAAAATCATGTTTACCAAGAGATCTAAAATGAAAATATATTTACTTCAGACTAAGAGGTTGGAGAGAGAAATAGGTTTCATTTGGGTATTATTTGCACCTCTCATTTAATTTTCACAAAGGCTCTATGCATTTGGTATTGTTCAATCTTTGTAATAAATGGTACTAAATTACACATTGAGACAAAAGCATGAAGCCTGATTTTGAGGACACTTTTCTTGTATTTAAAAGTCTAAATAATAAAGAAAGAGAATGTCAATCACCAAAAGCACAGGTACTGGTTCTTTATATAGAAAGAAATTATTAACTGCTTATTGATAAACCAAAACCCATGCCAAATATAAAATAGCACAGTAAGTTTCCTTTCATTTAAAAATTTCCCATACACAGTTCCAGAGCAAAATCTTTTATTCAGCATGGTGTTGCTTTTCCCTTCCCCAGTGAGCAATCTATTGTAAAGACAAGGGCCTCCATTCAATATGAGAAATAGAAAACTAAATTATAAAGAACTCTTCTTATAAATAGAGTATTTGTAACCTTGCAGCTCCATAGAAAATGGGTTAAAAAATACCAATCATTCCATTAAATCCACAGATTGAATATTAAAGTCTTTTTTCTTTTGCAAATGAGGTTATAGAGGCAGTGCCGTTGTGGCAGTTTCAGGGCTAATACCACAAACTGATAAGATAGGTTTCCAAATTCTGTATGACAGGAAGAAGTCATAGACACAGGCTGAAGGCAGACACCATTTGGAAAACAAACCAACTTTCACAGGTATCTATTTTTTCTTGCATTCTAGGATAATAAAGAGCCACAAAAAAGCAAGATTATTTCTGTTACTAAGTGTCTCTTCAAGGGTTAAATCTGTTTTTTAACTATCTTGGCAGGAAATCTTCTACAGTGTATCATGTTTTTCCATAATTTCCCAAATAATGCAATTATTCAACATTTATCTCTTGAGATAATAAATAAAGTCTTTGCAAACAGTAAGACTTCATTAAGTAGCCTACTTCCAGGTTTGATGCTCAGATTTATTACCTGTATTTTGAGGTTGATTGTCTTTAATGGGTCTTCTTTACAGTATTTTCCCTCTAATTTAGGGAAAAAGAAAAATGAACTAAATTTGTTTAGAATTTTGTGATTAAAGGCCACAAACACATAGTTTTCTCAAGATAGGGGAAAAATGACATCAACTGTAGAGTCACGAGAAGGCTTCATGGAAGAAATAGGGATGGTGGTGGCCTCTAAGGTTTATATATCTGGAGGGGTCAGAGGGTTATGTAGGGGAGAATGTGCAAGGCTGGTGTTAGAAAGCACCAGAATGACTTCACTGGTCATGAAAAGATGATTATGTAAAGACCCATCTTACTGATTTGATAGTGTATGTGGCTAAAACATGAGCTACAAGTCTCTAACACCTTACCCAATATTTCAAAATCTGAAAACTATAAAACAAAGACTTGTTTTTCTTTATTGACCCGTATAAATAATCCTATTAGGTGGTTTAGGAAATGATTAAAAATAAACAATTATCATTAACCTCATGACTACCACATGCAAGACACTGAACATGATGCTTTACATAAGTGTTTTCCTTTATTCCCATGAAGAGTATATTCATTCACAAAAACAAACATCAATCAGGTTTCCATCTGTTGCAAGACATTGGGAATATAAACCAAATAAAATACAATATTTATTGTCGAGACATACAGTATGATAGAAACCAGTGTTTTGTTGTTTTAGTAGAAAACATTTTAATTACTTTAATAAAGGCAGTTTCAGAAATCATCTATATCAACAAGAGGAAAGACTTCTAAAGACATAGTTATGCCTGAGATGAGTTTTTACATTGCTAGGTAGGAGTTACCTAAATGCAGGAAAAGACATTATAAGCTCAAAGATCACTCTGAGCACAGTTTTGGGAAAGTGTGGGGGAATGGAAAAGCAGAATAGGCTTAGAAAAATGGAGGAAGTTGAGATGACTGGAATGAAGAATTTGTGTTAGGGAAAAGTTACAAAATATGTCTGTTGTGTATTTTTGCAGAAAAGTGGAAATGCAGTAGCCAGATCAGGTATACCAGAAGTTTTCAACCACTGAAGATTCTTGTCTCCACTGAAGATTCTTGGCTCCAGGAAACATTTAGCAATGCCAGGACATCGAGTTTTTACAATGACCAAGGGGGTACAACTGCATCTAATAAAGGTCAGAGATGCTGCTACTAAACTTCTTATAATGTACAAGATAGTCCCCACTCCTCTACCTCAATATCCTCCTCAAATTATCTGGCCCACAATGTCCATAGTGCCAAGGTTGAGGGATTCTGATGTGTGTGGTAAACCAGAAAGTTGGAACTGTATCTGGAAAGCTCTGATAAATTATTGAAGGATTATAGGCCCTGCAGTAACATATGATTTTCATTTATATGCATTATCCTGGCAGTGGAGTCATGGTTGGATCAGAAAATCAGGGGAGATATCACAACAGGAAGACCTGCATTTAACTTAATGTATCAATACAGTAGAAAAATAATGGTGGGACAAAGGAGAGTAAAAAGAAAGGAACTAACAATGAGAGGTGACTATGCATGACTATGAAAGCAAAGAATGTGGAATGATTCTCAGGCATCCAGATTGAGTAACTAGAATAAAGGTAATGCTATTCAAACAGGCAACGAAGGAAAGAGAGCAGTATTGGAGAACAAAGATGATGAGTCTGGTTTTAGGCTTCTTAAACTGAGATACCTGAAAGATATAAGGAATTTACCAATCAAGTAGCTGGATACAGGAATTTGAGTCAAGTAAAATGCTAGGAACTGCTAAATGCAGGTAGGAAATTGCAAGAACATTCTCCGTGTAGCAGTGCTAGTGGTGATGGCCATAGTAGTGAATGCATGGATGTTGTGAAAACTGTAGGTCACTGAGGAGTAAATAGGGATAAATGAGAACTTCCTAAAATAGCATTTATAGGTGCTAGGTATAGGCGAGCAAACTGAGGCTCAGCAAGCCTTAATAAATTTCAAAGGTTGCGGGAGTAGTTTCAAACCCCCATCTGTATTCCTCAGAATATACACGTTATTTTTATTGCACAATGATATCCCTGTTCCACCAGGCTCTTTCTATGTATGTATCCCTTGGCTGGTTTCTAAGAGGAAGGAATGTGAGCTGATTGATCAGAGTTCACACCATTGATTAGCTCGTTTACTAATAGCCATAGTCAATGAAGATTTTAAATGTGATCTGTTTTTCTCCTCTTCTCCTTCATATAGCTATATGGACAAATTTCTTATGCTATACTTTGGAAGCATGCTAATTATCCAGTTTTTCCAGTCATCGTCATCATCGTCGCCATCATCATTTTCTCCTCCTTTTCTCTTCCCCTCCTCCTCTGTGTCCCCCACCCGCCCTTCTCATCCCTCTGTGTATAGGTATAACATATGTATCTGTATACATACATGTACACACATGCACACAGGCACACACATTTATGTACATAGACAATTGAACATAGTGGTTTAGAACACTGGTTCTGGGATCTTAACTTTCTCTGCTGTGGGACCTTTGGAAGAATATGTCTCTACCTCAGTTTTATCATCTGTAAAACACAAAATAACAGCACTTACTTTAATGAATTGCAATTATTAAATGAGACTATATCCATATACCTAGAACTGTGATTATCATCTAGTAAACTACACAAGAACTACCAGCTACTTTGTATTCTCTTCTCATTTTCCATTTCATCCCCTTCCTCCTGCAATATGCCACCCTTCACAGGATCACATAGGTATGTTTTTGCTTTCAGCTTCGTGTAATATGCAGCACAACCAGAATTCCATTTTAAGGGCAGTAACAGGGTCCACTTAAAACTAAAGCTTTAGGTCCTCTAATTGGACTGTAAGAGAGCTCTACATTTGGATATCTTTCTCTAGTAAAGCTACTAGTAACGCCGTCTTCATATCTAATTTGGTTACTGTTCTGGGGAGATGTTCTCTTCATGGATCTTACAATATACAGAGAGTGAAGAGAAGGGTAAGGTGTTAATCTTTTGTCCATGACTATTACATCATAAATGCTGGGGTCAGGCAAATTTTTGTGATTCAAGTAGCGATTTTTAGCATGAGGTAACCTAATTTGAAGCATGTGAGGAGGCAGGGGGTGATCATGAGTGTACTTTTTGCCAAAAAAAAAACAAACAAACAGTGAGTTGACCTCTGGAAGGCCTGGATTCTTCTACTGTCTCAGTTACCAATAAACTGGTGACCTTCAAATGATTACCTTTTTTGAATTCTAGCTTCATTATCAGCAATAGAAAAGTCTTCTTAATCTCTGAAATTTCCTTCAACTCTTAGTAACTATACCTAAAGAATATACATAAACTTTACAACTGGTGGTTTTGTAGTGCTTATAAAATTTTTGTATATATTCAGCTTGAGTCTTAAGATGAGTATACCAGACAGCTGATTTCCAGATAAATGAAGCATTATAAATCTAGTTTTAGAAGGATCAAATATTCAGATTTATGATATTTGGAGAGCCCCTGCTTATGTAAAACTCTAAATATTTTATTAGAAAGGAAAACATCCAACTGAGTCAACTTCTATACTGACAAAATACGTTATATGGAAAACCAGACGAAGTTATGTCTGAATTTTTATGTATGAATTATATGCTCAATGAATTTATTTCATGATATCATGTCAAACCTACTTATACTGAATATTTTCCCCCAGGTTGACTATTGCAGATAAGAAGTCTCAGTAAAGACACCCTATAGTTGGATAGTGAGCAAAATGAGTACTCATTAACTCCTAAATAAATTCAGGGTTTTTGTATTAGTCTCTTACCAAAACATCCACATAATATTTGAAGATTAAGTAATTATTGCACAAAAATTGCACAAACAGCATTATAAATAACTGATATGCCTTCACATTGATGCAATAAAATCAAATCTGTCAATAAAGCCCTGTGTCCCAATTTACATTTTTTAATGCAAATTAGATATAGAGCTTATATAACTTCTAGTTTGACATAAAGATCAGTCACTATAGAATAAAACAAAAAAAAAGACAAAACAAAATAAAAGTCTGAAATGATAACCTCACATTACAAGTCTTATTCAGCAATATGAGGTTGTCAATGCATTCTATATGTGTTCCATATGAAAAATTTATACTCTTTCTCGAATATGACTTAAGGCAATTCAAAGAATTCAACATCAACTTGCAGTATAGGCACATTATGTGATAAAATTTCAAAACTGTGGAGTTGATTTATTAACACATAATAACAGCAGAGCAATAGTTTGTTCTTTTCCTAACTCTAGGAAATATATTGTTAAAACCCCCAAATTCCTTATTTAGTTTGTTTGAAAAGTAGTATCATAAAACTCAAGTTTATTCAATATGGATCAAAGAATATTATCCCCTTTCCAGGAAATTCCAAGTAGTTCTATATTCTTAAACATAAAGATAATATGAAATATTCTTTTTTGCTAATAATCTTTTAAATCAAATGAGACTCTCCGTATCTAAATACAGCATTCTACCTAACCATATTTTTGTGTGTATAGGAGTAGACTTTGATTTGGCTTTTGTTCAAGAAGTATATTGGCATGTGATTTAACATATATCACCCTCTTCATCTAGCCTTTCCTATATCCTTCCTGACCCTTACCACTGTCAAATGGTCAAGCAGTTTCTAATCAGCATTATGATGGTAACTGCTAATTTGGCTCAATGCACTTCCATAGCTTAGGCTGCTAAGGAGACAATGAATTCAAATAAATAGTTTATTTGTCATCGAACAGAAGGCTGCAATAGTTTTTTGTTCAACTCTCCTTTCCCCTCGAGTCTTATTGGGGTGATGTGGGCACGAGTTTTGATAGATATTGCACCCCCCAGGTCTATGTCACAAGTGAGGAAATGAGCTCAAGAAACCCCTTATCTCATAAGGAGGCTAAAACACAAAATCTAACCTTTCCTTCTGGAGAGGAATATTTTCTGTATTACCCAGGAGTGTGAGCAAATCTCCAGGATGAATAGGGAGACATCTTTATTATGTGGTCATGTCTTTGGGAGCAAGATATTTTCGGTCTTTAGTATGAAAGAATGTAGATAAATCTGAGCACATTCTCTGTTAACACCTAGATGTGAAGAAATATGTAAGGTTAATGAAGATTTATCTCCAACTCTGTACTCTCTTCTCTTTGTTAGATTTCCTTTGTTCTACCCAAAGGCCCCTACTTGAGCTCCCTAGACCCATTACATATCTCTATGCTACAGGTGATTTCATCTCTTCTTTATTGAACAAACTCTCTTCCACACTTCAGAACTCATCTCAGAGGTCATCTTTCCCTGGTGAGCATTTCCTAGAGAAGCTACTCAGTTTTACTCATTTCACTTCTTTTTGCTTTTAGCGTTCTCCCCATATGTCTATCCTGGCAATGACAGAATTCTATAACTGTTGAGTTTTTTTGTCTGTCTTCTCCTCTAGACCATAGGATCTGTGAGGACAAATCTCATTTCACAGATTTAACTATATAAACCTACTTCCTAGTAGAGAGTTTGATAACTTGATTACTTTCTTGAATCTGTTTTTCCTCTGTGAAATGAACCTATTATCACTTAGCTTACCATGAAATACATTCTATCAAATTTAGATATGGTATTGTACCTAGATTCCCATTTCTCTTTCCTAGATGATGTGTCAATGCTTACTCAATGACCAATTTTGCTATGAATTTTTTCAGCAATGTGCTTCAATCATGTAGGTCATTTCTCCTGTATCTAAGGGGAAGGGAAAAAAGCATTGGTTTGTTTTCCTATATTTGACCTTTGACTTTTTAAAAATTAATTATTGTAGAAAAACTCATTGCCTACTTGTCTGCCAAAGACTGTTTTCTGAAAATGATTAAGAGAATACTCTTACTCTTACTGTCTGTGATCTTTCAGTTCAGACTACATCTTTTCTACTGAAAATGAAGAGGTCAAAGACACTACCAGCCCTGACCAGCATTTCTCAAACAGGTCACTGTGGCGGGTTGTTTTTTGTTGGTGTTCTGATTTTTTTTTCCATTTTGCTTTTTTGAGAAATATAAAGGAGAGCATTGCAGCTATTTCCCATTGTCCTTGAAAGACTTTTTGTATTCCGTACTTTTAACAATGAAAAAAAGATTGTTTCTCAGGGTACAGTAACCACCAAGGCATGGTAAAAATCACAGATTTATTTGAGTCCTTTACTGCATTTCTTTTCATTTATTAGTAGGCAACTGATCTTGATTTTCATATTGTTTAGAATTGTTTACTTTTTAGCTCTTAGCATCTGTGTTCTCCCATAATCTTCACTTTACTGTCCTTTTTTTTTTTTTTTTACTTTTTTAATGTTTATGTCTTCAGAGTAAACAAAAGACTGCAAATATAACACTTTACTTCTGTTTCTGGTTTATAATAGAACTATAAAGACTAATTGTCAAAAGTATAAGCATTTATCCTTGAAGACATAAACACTACCAAATATACAAATTAACTCCAGTATTTTGTGCAAATGTCATCTAGCTTGAGATTTATAGTAGCTATTTAGCAGGGCATAAATGCCATATCACTAAGAATTATTTCATCCTTCCAACTTTATGGATTAGGATATTTCTAATCTGATAATAAAATCATTTATTTGATCTAGGCAAATTACGATTATGATCCCATGATCTACCATATATCTGCTTTCTATTTTCTTCTTGATTTGAAAGAACATAGGTGCTGCTATTGGCAGCCAATGGGTACAACTTTCATTACATCTTCTTCATTATAGTCTTCAAATAGTCACAAAACAAAATCATAAGTAATTGAAAACCTTACTGTCTAAGTCCTACTAACAACAAAATAGTACCTCCTATTAGTAAAATTGTCTATAACTTAAAAATTATAATTGTTCTAACACGTAGAATAATAGGGTAGTTGGCCATAACTCTTTCCATTTAAAACATTTAAAAAGTGAAGCTAACAAGCCTAAGGGATTTGGAAAGGTCCAATTACTAAATACAACTGTAAGACCTAGTGATCAAGCCACATTTTCTGATTCAAAAGTTAGCACTTATTTTATCAGCTGCTTTCCTGCATATGATTTGCTTTGTGTTTTATTTTCTGTGATATAAAAAAATAACTTTTTTGTATGTTCATCATATTTTAGCAGAACTGTCTCAGGGAACACCAGGGTGTGCATATGTGCATGTATATATATATATATATGTATGCATATGGGAGTAAAATGATGATATTCTTGATCTCCTGTTCCCCTTGGCCTTCCCCAAAACTGGGGTCCTAAGGAAGATTTTATTAGGAAATGGGTTTGTTGCTAAAAAAAGTGGAAAATCTCTAGTTAAATAATTTAATTCATTTCTATCTATGGTTTCTCTTTTAACATCCTACAAAAGGAATTAATATACATAATTACTGAACTTTCTAGATATAAGGGTATCCATATATATCCATTTTTTAAAGAAATCATTAGAAATCAAATCTACTAAGATTATTTGTTAAAGAAGTTTAACTGGATTCAAATCTACATCTTCATGAAATATTTGATACCTTTCTATTATATCTTATCCTGTCTTCCATTACCTTATTTTGAGTAAGAGACTGAATAAGAAGACACTTTGCTACGCACTAGTGGAAAATCATTAATTTCATTATTCAAAGCTATTTATTCTATATCTTTTTTTACATGGCAATAAAATCATTTCTGTAGCTTTACAGAGGAGTTAAAACCAGTTTTTACTATCAAAAAATCCACAATGTCATAGGGAAGACACACAAAAAGCATAAGGCATAGTGTAAGATGATATATAACTATACCAAGATGAGATAGAAGGCAGAGGAAGGAATGGTAACTTTATCTGGGAAAAGAGATTCTATCTATTTTGAACAGAAATTCAATAGGAAGGAAAGGAATACACATTCCAGAGATAGGTAACATCACAGGAAGATAAGAAACATTAAAAATCATAGAACTTTCAAGAAAATATCACTAACTTAGCAAGGTTGATGCTTATGGTTGGTAAGGAAAGCTGATATGAAAAGCATTAATAAGGCGTGGTAATTTTGGGTGAGGCTATCAAAGACATTGTCTGCTATACAAATGTATTTGGAATGTATCATTCAAGCACTAGTGAGGAACTACAGAATTTTAAGCAAGGTTAATATAAGCATAGTCTATGATATAAAAATCCCTATTCTAAGGATCTTAAAATTCATGTAGTATGTAAACACTTAAAAAGAAATTAATAATAAGAATTAGATTTTGAGTTCTTTGAGATACCTCGCCTAGACAAGACATATCATATGACCTCAGACGAAGTCAATATGGGCCAACAGAACAGTATGGAATTTCTATTATACATTCCAGAAAGGGAGGGATACAGAAATGGAAAAAGGAGAGAGAGATACATATGTGTGAGTACCTGTGTGCATCATATAATATATATATGTATAGACCTAAAGATGGTGTTAGCCACTACATAAAGTTGTTAATTCAACTGCTAAACCAATTGATTAAAACAATACAAGGATACAGAACATAATATTTCCACATTTTTCTGTGGCTTCCTTAATCTTGGAGTGTGGGCTGGGCTCAATACCACCCTCAGATAGTTCAAACTCATCATGCAAATGATGAGAAGCCCCAAAAGATGTTTAAGTAACAGAGTACAATAATTGGATGTTCCAGAGCTGGAAATCATTGGGAGCCAAATAAGTCTGAATGTGTGAAGAGAGTGAAAATGGCAAAGAGGCTTGCTTCTTCCTGCTTCTTAAATGATGATGTTCCTCAAAATGTTAAACTCACGACTCCACCTAGGCCACAGCTCCTCTTGCTCTTTTATAGTTTTCAATATTTCTTAAAGTTTATCTATCTATCTATCTATCTATCTATCTATCTATCTAGAGAGAGAGAGAGAGATTGGGGAGGGGCAAAGAGAGAGGGAGAGAGAGTATTCCAAGCAGGCTCCATGCTGTCAGCGCATAGCCCAATGTGTGGCTCAAACCCATGAACCATGAGACCATGACCTGAGCCGAAGTTGAGCCCCTAAGCAACCGGCCACCAGGTGCTCCATTTTTAATATTTGCTTGGGATGTACTATGTACACCTCAAGCTCCAAAATTGAACTTATTTCCCCAAAACATCTGTTCCTTTTTCTAATTAAAAGGTTACTACTGTGTGTTCAACCTAAGTCAGAAGCTTGGAGGTCATCCTAAATCCCTTCTTTTCCCTACTTTCTTACTTTCATGAGCCTCATAACCATATCTTGCCAATTTTTGCCTAAAAATTTCTCAAACGTGTCACCTACTTAAACTGTTATAGTTTTAGATTGTCTTATTTTTGTTTTAAATTACCATATAAAATTATTTTTGTTGTACAGTTCTATGAATTTTAATACATATGTAGATTTATGTAACCATCACTACAATCAAGATATAGAACAGTTACATCATTCCAAAAGTTTCTTTTGTGTTATCCCTTAAAGTCATACTTTCTCACTACCCCTAGTCACTGGTAATCACTGATGTGATTTCCTTCATTATAATTTTGTGAAAATATTATAGAAAAAGGAATTGTACAATATGTAAACTTTTGATAGTTTTTATGACTCAGCAAAATGCTTTATGTTTAAATATTCTTTATTATGTGTATCAAAGTTCATTATGTTTCATTACTAAGTAGAGTTTCATTACATGGCCATGCCACAATTTCTTCATACACTCAAAGTCATCTGATTTATTTCCAGTTTATGGCAATTATGAAAGGAGTTTTGCTATAAACATTCATATATGGGCTTTTGTGGAAACAAGTTTCCATTTTTCTAGGGGACTAGGATTTCTAGATCATATGATGTGTATGTTTATAAGAAACTGCCAAACTGTTTCTCGGAGTGACTATACCATTTTCCATTCCTAGCAGCAAAATATTAAGAGTTCTTGTTCCTCTACATCCTTGTCATTGGTATTTTCATATATGCATATATGTTTTACTTCAGTCAGTTTAATAGGTTTACAGGGGTATAACTTACTGTGTTTTATTTGCATTCTTCTAATAACTGATAATGTTCAACAGTCCCTCTTATACTATTTAGAATAGTTTGGAATTTCTATTGTACATTTCAGGAAGGTAGGGACACAGAGCGATGGAAAAAGGATCTATTTATCTATCTACCTGTGTGTGTGTGTGTGTGTGTGTGTGTGTGTGTTTGCCTGTGTGCATACATAAAATACATAGAAGGATATATATTTTGGAGACCAATGGTTTTAAGTTTTGAAAAGACCCAATTTATCCATTTTCAAATTTTTATGTCTTGTTCTATTCACTGGTGTCATTTCTAAGTACATTTTGCTTATCCCCAGGTTATGATTTTTTCCCTCTGTAACTCCCTTCTCTATTAAACAAGACATGTGAGTTATCAATTTGTTTTATTATTTAGCTTTTAAATTTCCATTTTTTCTTTATACATTCTATTTCTTTGCTGACTTTCTTTTCTATTGCATGCATTTGAAAAATGTTCATGTTCGATTGCTAAACACTATCTTTTAAAGCTGCCCTCAGGTCCCTCTTAGATAATGACAATGTGTGTATCAAGCCAGTAAAGACATTCCTGGTTCAGGGTGCATCCAACTCTTGATTTCAGCACAGTTCATGATCTAAATGTTTGTAAGTTCGAGCCCTATTCAAGCTTTGCACTGACAGTGTGGAGCCTTGTTGGAATTTTCTCTTCTCCTTCCATGGTTTTGGCTTCTGTGGGATCTCTTTGCACTGCTGCCACTGCTAGTGGCCACCGTGAGACTGACGGGCTAGGAAACAAGAAAATGGAGAAAAGAAGAAACAGAAAAAGAAAAGGGGCTTTCTGCTCTTTGAGTGTTAGAAGTTCCTTTCCTGCTTCTGTACCGAGAATTGTTGGGATTTTTCCAGAGCTCTTTCTGTCTGCCTCAAGGTTCCACCTGAGTGTCACGTGGCCTTGAGTTCAGGTCAGGAGATAGATACTACAAGGAAAAGTGGTAAACTGCAAACCAATTCATCAGCACTTGGAATTCTGGTCTTCTTCAACACACCTGCTACTATTTAACTTTTCAGAGTCCTAATTAGCTGCTCCATGCATTCTGTCCAGATTTTAGCTGCATTCAGTGAGAGAGAGGTGAAGTGTCCTGATTCTCTCTTACCCAGAAATAGAACAAGCCACTTTAGTTTAATCTTCATTTCTTATCTGGACTATTGCCATAGTCTTTGCTAAATTATCTGTAAGGACAATTTTGCCCTCTTGCAAATTTATTCTTGAATTTGTTGCTATAGTGAGTTAAATAAAATGGACAAAATTCAACATCCATTCATATAAAACTCTCAACAAAGTAGGTATCAAAGAAATGTAGCTCAACATCATGCAGGACAAATATGACAAACTCACAGCTAGCATCATAATGGTGAAAAGCTAAAAGCTTTTCGTCTAAGATCAGGAATGAGACAAGGATACCCACTCTATTTTATTCAACAAAGTATTGGAAGACTCAGAAAATTTAGGCAAGAAAAATAAAAAGAATCTAAATCAGAAGGGAAGAAGTAAAATGTCTTTATTTGTAGACATTTGTAGACAAATGTAGACATTTGTATACTATATGGTAGAAAACCTTAAAGGTTCCACCAAAAAACTGTTAGAACAAATAAACAAATTCAGTAAAGTCACAGCATACAAAATCAATATGTGAAAATCAGTTGTGTTTCTATACACTAATAACAAATTAACAGAAAGAGAAATTAAGAAAACAATCCCATTTACATTAAAAATAAAACACAAAAATCTAGGAAAAAATTAATCAAGGAGGTGAAAAATTGGTACACTGAAAACTATAAGACACTGATGAAAAAAGATGAGAGAACAAATAAATGGAGACATATACTGTGCTTATGGATTAAAAAAAAATAATATTGTTGGGACACCTGAGTAGCTCAGTTGGTTTAGCATCTGACATCGGCTCAAACCATGATCCCACAGCTTGTGAGTTCGAGCCCTGCATCAGGCTTGCTGACTGTCAGAACAAATCCTACTATGGATCTTCTGCTCCCATCTCTCTCTCTGTTCCTCCTCCACTAACGTGTTCTCTCCAAAAGTTACTAAGACATTTAAAAAAGTAAAAGAAAAATAACATAGTTAAAATGTCTATACTACTTAAAAATGTCAAGAACTCACTAAAGTTATTTATGTTGATTTTTAAAAATTTTCTTGTCTTTTGTATTTCTAGAATATATTTTCTTAAATCTTAGCTTTACAGGGTGAGATAAGTTGTTCTGAAATGGTTTTTACCCACTTCGGAAGATACTTTTGGGAGAAAATGAATAGAAATGTTATATAATTAAAAGCTTGTGACGGAGTGCCTGGGTGGCTCAGTCAGTTAAGCGTCCGACTTCAACTCAGATCATGATCTCACAGTCTATGAGTTTGAGCCCCGCATCCAGCTCTGTACTGACATCTCAGAGCCTGGAGCCTGCTTCAGATTCTGTATCTCCCTCTCTCTCTCTGTCCCTCTCCCACTCACACTGTCTCTCTGTCTCTCAAAAATGAATAAATGTTAAAAAAAAAAATAAAAGTTTGTGACTTTTGGGAAGAGGAAATATAAGACCTCAAAGGGAAATGGAAAAAATCATCAACCCAAGTGTTAAGACAAAGACATTTTGTGTAGAGGACACAAAATCAACAAGGCAAAGATATGTATTTTTAACTTTTAAATTAACCAGATATTGATTTTGTTCTGTCATTTGCTTGCAAACATTAATAACTAAGGATGACGAGGGGTTGAATTACTATTATAGTTGCCATATATGTTTTTAACAAGAACATATAGTAAGTATACTTATTAGACAAACCTGTAAGGTATACTTATTAACTTTGCTCCCATATATCAGTTTTCTCAATGAGGTAATTGAGGTCCGTAGATCAGATGTTACAGTTCACATAGCTATAAAAGTATAAACTTGGGATTTGAACAGATCAGTGTGACTCCCAGAACCACGCAATTTCCTACTATGCCATACTGCTTACATCACATTTTTAATAGCTTTACATATGTCCTTTTCATTTGTTTTTCTTTATTTCTTGGTGCTACACTAAAAATGGGCATAGAATGGAGGAGCTCTGGATAAGAATTTTATAAATAGATTGCATCTGGTGAAAACAGTGGTTCTTGTGAGTTTAAAAAATAAAAAGAGACAGATATGTGCCAAGAGTATTTTAGACAATCAGAGACAGAGGTCCAAGTAGATTAGGTAGTAAGGATTATTAATTTGAACTAGGAGACCCGAGAAATTAGGATACTAGGACTGAGAAAGCTTAGATGCAATGAAGTCAATGGTTTTGTGACTCGAAGCATGGCTCAGGGAGCAGCAGCATTAGCATTCCCTGAGAATTTGTCATAAATGAGTTAACTTCAGGCCCTCACCTGGACCTATAGAATCAGAGTCTGCATTTTAGCAACACCCCCAGATGTTCTAGGCCTTAAATTTCGAGAAGCACTAGGCTATGACTGGCTGTAGGCAACAAATTTCAAATAGACATAAAAGGCATAGTAATAAACAACCTGATCTCCACAGAAATCACAAGCAGAGAGCAACAGGATAGGGCAGTGATACAGTGTAGCATTTCCTGCATAACCCACAAGGAACTGAGAACCAGTTTCAGTCTGAAATTGAGGTGATTTCTTCCTTCCTTCCTCCCTCCCTCCCTTTCTTTCTTTCTCTCCCTCTCTCTCTCTCTCTCCCTCCCTCCCTTCTTCCCTTCCTTTCTTTTGTTTATTTTTGAGAGAGAGAGAAAAAGAGTGTGAGTGAGGGAAGAACAGAGACAGAGAGATAAAGAATGCCAAGCTGACTCTGTGCTGTCAGCACAGAGCCTGACGTGGGGCTTGAAGCCACAAACCTCGAGATTTTGACCTGAGCTGAAACCAAGAGTTGGATGCTTAACTGAGCCACCTAGGTGCCCCAAAATTAAGATGCTTTCAAGTTAAAATAAAACAAAATAAAATATTTAGTTGCAAATAACTTTTCTCCTGAGTCACAATTTAACAGCATGAAGTAACTACAGTGTAAACCTTCTCAAAACGTGCACTCATTTACTCTTTGATCACTCTATCCCATTTACAGTTTTGTAACTAACTTCTGTGACTTTTGTGTTGATTTGAGTGAAGAAAAATCCCCTTCAACTTTGAATAGTTTGGTATAATGCCTGTTAAAATGGAAAGAACAATCAACACTATTTTTCCTGATTACTTGCAATTTAGTTGCCAATTTTATTACAAGCCCAACATGAGAAATGCCAGGCAGGCCCGTTTGCTGATGAAATCAATTCTCTTTCAAATTGTTCAACACATTTCAAAGTTTTAGCATGCAATTCCTTGTCTTTTTTTTTTTTTTTTCTTTTTTAACATGAGGGTGAGGAAAGGGTTCATTTATCTTTAAGAAATGAGCCCCTTGAAACAGACTAATGGTGCAGATTAAGTCCATACCTTGCCATAAAACCATCTGTGGGATTATTCACACTTTTTTTTCCCTTTTTGTCAGGTTTTTAAAATATCAAAATTATAAGATGGGGCAATCCTTCACATGGAGTCATCACCATTTAGAGAGGAACTGCCTGAAAGGTACAGATTTAAGAAAAAAAAAACACAACTTTGACTACATAAAGATAATGGTATGCGAAGGATATTTATGATAGTAACCAGTGTTACTACCCTGAATAATAAAAATGTTAGGGCCACTGAAATGTACCTTTGCCCAATATCTGTCACTGGCTTGTCACTGATGTCGGAATATCCTATGAATACTCACAACCTTAATCCACTGAATAAATGAAAATACATTATGGCAAAACAGTAATTCACCAAATAATTATCACCTTGTCAGTCAGTATTTGATAGAAATAACATTAACTTCAAACTATAAAGTCTGTGCTCTGTTACCAGTTCTGTCAGTTCTTTGGTGTTTGAAATCTAATAAATTTCCTCATCCTTTGAAAATTCTTAATTCACCTAGTCATTTAGCATACTCATTTGATACTTGTTGCTCTTTAATCATGCAAACATAGTGCACCTTTTTATAGTGTCTCTGGGGTGGCATTCTCAAGCTCTAAGTGAATTCAATATATTCACTTCAGTAAATATGTTATAGACAAAAAACCTCAAAACCCCAAAATTAAAAACAAAACAATAACCACAACAGCAACAGAAACAGCAACAACAAAAAACAATGGGTTTTTAAGCCAATTGGGCTCTAGAGCTATTTATTTTGGTTGCTAAGCATTACATCGTAAGATGCTACTATCATAAACATCCTTCACATACCATTATTTTTATATAGTCAAAGTTTTTATCTGAACCTTTCATGTAGTTCCTCCCTAAATGGTGATGACTCCAGGTCAAAGATTGTATTACACTCGCATGGATGCTGGTTAGCTCCCCTTTTCCACTACAATCATGACATCAGAGCTCTGTATGCGAACCTTATTTTTTAAATTGCAACAAACTTCATTATTACTTTTCTCTATTGTACACTATTTCAGGAGATAGAGATGTTGCATGCATTTGTTCATCAGGAAAAATCTTGGTGGCATGATTGCCAAATGCTTTTGAATGTGACATTGCTGAGGGTTAGGGTTAGGAAGTAATAGTGTGGCTTTTCTGATTTTAAAGCTTCTAGTTCATGAATATGGTATACCTCCTCGTTTATCTAGGTCTTCTTTCTGTGAGCAATGTTTGGTAGTCTCCAGAGTATAGTCTTGCATATAGGTTGACAGATTTCCCAAATTATTTTATGCTATTGTACATGGTATTCAAAAATTTTCAACTTGATTGCTTGTTGTCATTATATATAAGAAAATGATTTTGAAAAGTTAATTTTTTTATCTTGAGAGAGAGCGAGCAACATGAATGTGGGAAGGGCAAGAGAGAGGAAGAAAGAATGAATCCCAAGCAGCCTCTGCTGTCAGCAGAGCCCAATGTCACATTGGGCCCCTGTCACAGCCCAATGCCAGGCTCAAATTCATGCACTATGAGATCATGACCTTGACCATTTCAAGAGTAGTCAAATGCTTAACCGAATGAGCCACCCAGGCGTCCCTAGGAGAAAATGATTTTTTATATTAATATTATAGACTGCAAACTTGCTAAAATCATTTAACAATTTTAGAGGGTTTTTGTGTAAATTTGATAAAATTTTCTATATAAATTATGATATTGTTTGCAAAAAAGAAAGTTTCACTTATTTTCTAATCTAGATGTCTTTTATTTATTTTCTTCCCCTTTTTTTGGCATTGGCTGGAATGTCTAGTACAAAATAGAATAGAGGTGGTGAGAGCAGACACCTTTGCCTTTTTCATGGTCCTAGAGGGAAAGCACTGTCTTTGGCCCTTATGTTATTAGCTGTAAGTTTTTCACAAGTGCCCTATATTAAACTGAGGAAACTCCCTTCTCAGTTTCTTGAGAACTTTTATAAGGAATGGATGACAGTTCTTGTCAAATGCTTTTTTCACCAATTGAGAAGATAACACTCTGTTTCTATTTTGCGCTGTTATTATGTGGAATCACACAGACTGCTTTTTGAATATTTAACCAACCTTGACATGAAGCATTACCTTTTAAAATAGATCATTGAATTTGTTTTGGTAAAAGTTTAAGAAATTTTGCATCTATGTGCATGAATGATTTTGCTCTTTGGTTTTCTATTTTGTAATGTGTTTGTCTAGTTTTTGGTGCCACACTAAGCCTAGCCTCCTAGAATGAGTATGAAAGTGATTCTCACCTCTTTGATATTTTTAAGAGTTTGCGTATAATTGACATATTTACCTCTTAAATGTCTGTTGAAAGTCACCAGTGAAGCCACCTAAGCCTGTGGTTTCTTTAAGTGTGGATATTTAGCTACATATTAATTTTTCAAATTATCCATTTCTTTGACTGAGCTTTAGAATTGTGTCTTTCAAACTGTCCATTTCAGTGAAGTTCATCAAATCTATTGGTCAAATATTGTTTGTAGTATCCTTTTATCTTTTTAATATACATTGTATTCTTATTAATGCCATTTTCTCATTCCTGATTTTGGTAATTGGTATATCCTTCTTTTTTTTTTCATAATAGTCTGACCAGAGGTTTATAGATTCTACTGACCTTCTCAAAGAAATGGCTTCGGTTTAACTGATTTACTGTTGTTGTTTTCTTCCAATAATTTAAACCTTTTTTTTTTAAGCTATAATCTTTAATATTTCCTACACTGTGCCTACTTTGGGTTTTGTTATTTTTCTAGTTTTTTCAGATAAGTGCTATATTATCTAGTTAGATCTCTCATTTTTAATACATATATCCAGTGCTACATTTTTGTATATATATTTTGTTTAGCTCAAATACTAACTTTTCTTTTGATCTCTTCTTTGTCTCTGGGATATTTATAAGAGTGCAATTTAGTTTCCCAAATTTTGGAGATTTTCCACTTATGTGATTTCTAATTTAATATTAATTTTTAAAACAAATACTTTGTATAACCTGAATCTTTTTTTACATTTTCTGAAACTTGTTTTATGAATGGGAAATTTTGCACTCAAAAATATGGATTCTGCTGCCATTTGGTGCAATGTTCTGTAAATATTAAGTATGTTAAGTTAGTTGATAACATTGATCAGGTATTTTTGATGTGGTTTACTTTTTGATCAGTTATTGAAAAGTAGGTTTGAAGTCTTCAACTATAATTGTGAATTTGTCTATTTTTTCTTGTGATTCATTAACATTGCTCCCTCCACCCCCATGTATTTTGGGGGTGGGGAAGCACTATTTTTAGGTGTATAAATGTATAAGATTATTATACTCTCTTGATAAATTCACACTTTTATCACTAGGAAATATCCCTTTTTATTGCTGGCAATATTCTTTGTAATCTACTTTGTCTGATGTTAATGTAGCTACCTCAGCAATTTTTAATATCATGCCTTTACTCTTAACCTGTTTATGCCTTTATATTTTAATCAGATTCTTAGAAGACGTATATAATTGGTTCTTCCTTTTTTACCCATTCTGCAAATATCTGCCTATTTTTGAAAATGCTTATTTATTTATTTATTTTGAGAGAGAGAGAGCATGTGCACTTGAGAGGGGAGGGGCAGAGAGAGAGGAGAGAGACAATCTCAAGAAGACTCCATGGTGTCAGGGTAAGCTCTAGTTGAGGCTCCATCTGAGGATCCTGTGAGATCAAAACCTGAGCCACAATCGAGAGTTGTACACTTAACTGACTGAGTGAACCAGGGGCCCCATCTTTGTCTGTATTAATTAAAGCATTTAGAAGATACTTCTTGTGATTTCTGATATAGATGGACTTACATCTATTGTCTTGCTCTTCCATTTTATTTTTGCCCATCTACTTTGGCTTCTATTGTTTCTCTTTTTTGCCTTCCTTTGGATTAAGTACTATGTTTATGATCCATTTTCTATTATTGGTTGATTCACTATAATTTTGTGTATGTTTCTTTGGGGATTACAAATATACAACTTTAACTTATCACAACGTACTTCCATGTAATATAGACCACATCACTCAGAGTATAAAACTTTACAAGTATACTTCCATTTTTCTCCTATCCTTTTTGCTATTAATGTTACACAATTTATTTTACCATGTGTTATCAACCCCACCATACAATTATTAAACAACCAATTTTATTTTTACAAATTGAATAATAAAAAGGCTTTTTATTACCCATGTGGTTATCATTCCTTTCCTTTGTGTGGTTTCAGATTCCTATCTTCCATCTTATTAAAGTTCTCTATCCCTTCTTGTAATTGCAGGTCTGCTAGAGATGAATTATTTCAATTTTTTGTCTGAAAATATCCTTGTCCTTTTTGTTAAAGATTATTTTCACTTCAAAGAATTCTACATTAAGATCTGTTTGTTTGTTTTCCGACTAAAGATGTTAGGTCACTGTTTCATGGCATGTGTTGTTTGTGATGAGAACTCTGTTTTCATTCCTGATTTTTGTTCAGCTATACATGCTTTGTCTTTTTTTTTTTTTTTTAATCTGGCTACTTTGTAGATTTTTATCAATTTATTTACATTTGATTATAAAATGCCTCAGAATTCTCTTCATTTTCCACTCTTTGAGTTTCACTAAGTTTCTTTTTTTTGTTGTTGTTGTTTTTTGTTTTTTTTGTTTTTTTTGTTTTTTAAGTTTCACTAAGTTTCTTAAATCTGTGGTTTTGTAGTTTTCATTGAATCTGGAAAAGTTTTGGCCAATAATTATTCAAATGCTCTTTATTCTGTTCCCTTCTCTCTGGTATCTCCTTTAGGGAGCAGTTACTTGCATGGTAAGGTGCTTGAATTTGTTCCTTGAGTCAGTGATATTTTATTTATATTTTCAAAATCTTTTTTCCTCTATTTTATTTTGTATTTCTATTGCTGTATTTTCAAATGTACTAATCCTCTATTCTGCAATGTCTAATTTCCATAATTCCCATGTACTGTATTTTTCACCTGAGCATTGTAAATTATATCACTAGAAATTCTAGATATTCTAGAAAGACTAGAGATCTTTTTAATAATGTCTATATGTTTACTTAACATATCAAATCTCTCCTTTAGTTTCTTGAACTCATGGAATACAGTTATAGTAACTATTTTAAATGCCTTTTTTACTAATTTCTATCACCAATGTCATTTGGTTAGTTCCAACTGATGTTTATCCTAAATATGGATGTTTTCCTGCTGTATTGAATAGCTGGCAATTTTTTTTTTTGGACATAAGATATCGCGAGTTTACACTCTTTTGTGCTAGATATTTTTATATGATTATAAATAAACTTAAGTTTTGTTTTGTGAAGTGGCTACTTGGAAGTGGTATGATACTTTCTGGTCTTTATTTTAAGCTCTGTTAAAGCAGATCACAGCATGAAGGCTAGGGCTAAAGTTTCTGAACTACTAAGGCAAAATACTTCTAAGTCTACCAGATGACCTGTGAATTTTGAAGTTTTTCCCCTCTGGCTGATAGGAACAAGCTCAATTCCCAGTCTTACATAAATTCTGTAATATTTTACCTCATAGACGTAGCTCTTTGGCTGGCCTTGGGTATTTTCCTCAGAGCATGTGCTCATTAGTGTCCTCATATGAATAATAGAGCCCACTTCTCTATGGTCTCCAGATGCCCTTGTCAGCTCTGTTCTCTGTAATTCTGCTTCCCTGTTAACTCTAGCTCTCTTTGCCTCCCAGGATACCCAGCTCTCTCTCTCTTCAAGTCAACTAGAGAGGTAGCTGGAGTCTGCCTAGAGGAACACCCACATATGCTCTCACCTCATTTGTTTCATCACTATCAGGGAATATTGTCCTTTATGACTCAATGACCAATGATCTAAAATATGTTGCTTCATATATATTGTCAGTGGTGTTGTTGTTTTAGGTGAAAGGGTAAGTTGCACCTGTCACTTTACCTTGCCTTCGAGTTGCAGCCGTTTACTAAAATTTAAATGCGACTATACCACTCTGCTTCAAAATATTCACTTCCCATTTCACTCAGTGACAGCCTAAGTCCTAACAGGCTCTAAAAGGCTCTACAGGAACTGAGAGGTTATCATCCTGAACTCATTTAGGACTACTCTCTCATTCATTTATCGGCTCTGGCCACAAAGACATCCTTGCCTTTTGTTAAATAAGTTAGGTGTGCTCTTCTCTCAGGGTCCTCACCTTGATCTTTCCTCTGTCTAGAATGGGTTAGCCCCCCTCCCCCAGATAATGATACAGCTGGCTCTTCAAATATTACATTCTCATCAAGGAATTCTGTGGTCATCTTATCTAAATTTTCGACCTAAATATGATGATCCTCACTCCTCTTCATTTTTTTCTAAGTTCACACGTGCGTGCACATGGACATACACGCACATACACACACTTTTTATTTATTTATTTATTAATATTTTTATTTATTTCTAGGAGAGAGAGAGAGAGAGAGAGAGACAGCGTGAGCAGGGGAGGGTCAGAGAGAGAGGGAGATACAGACTCTGAAATAGGCTCCAGGCTCTGAGCGGGCAGTCAGCATAGAGCCTGACGCGGGGCTCGAACCCACGAACCGTGAGATCATGACCTAAGCGAAAGTCGGACGCTTAACCGACTAAGCCACCCAGGCTCCCCCATACACACACTTTTTAAACCATCTTATTATATCACATATAATTCTGGCTTGCCTTTTACACATGCCAGATTCTTAGCAAGGTACAATTTTTTGCACTTTATTTGTATTCTAATAATGTGGTAAGAATTTAAACGCTAATTGTAACCACTAAAAAAAGTTAGTAGAAATCAAACTTTAACACAATGCAATCTCAATTCTTTAAAAAAAAAAAAAATAGAACAGGTACTTCACCCAGTAGGTTAAAGAGTTCTGATTACTTTACCAATGGGATGTGTAGGTATGCGTTAAGTTAACCATATGGTAACCTTTACCATTATCTGAATACAAAAACAACAGGGAATTACAAGAAATAATAATTTAAAGAAATATAAGAGCTGTTGAGTATACAAAACACATTCCTTTATTTAAATAAATATATACTTGCTTTCAGATGTCCATGTGAATCAGATTTAATATAATGGTGTTTCTAAGTTTTAGTAAAATCAATTCAATTCAAACAACTACTATAAAACATTTGATTTACTTTTCAGATAGGGCAAGAAAGTAGCAGGACCCTAGAATACTAGTCTATGGTTTACTTCTGATGAAGAATAATCATTCAGCTACTAATATTTCCATCAAGTTTATTTACACTCTTGGTTACAATCAGGATCTAGAAACATTTTTCACAGTGTAATAAACTAAGAATGGAATATTAAAAATAAAAGTCATGAGATGAAAGATTTTAAATTGTTACTCTGAATGCTTAACTTCCAAAAGTTGAATGGAAATAAGTAGTTAAAATAACATGTCTAAAACATTTCTTGAGATAATGACATGGCACTTCAAAAAACAGAATGGGCCTATCAAATCAGAGCAGGCACTCAACACCAATCTAGTAAAATGTAGTCTATTATGCCCACATCATAATGGATTATAGAAACCTAGAAATGGTCACACACATCTCAGAGTGCTCTTCATACCCAGGGTGGTTTTAAGCACAAAATGTTTCAGTCTATTATTCTTGCTAACAGCCATGTCTATGCATTAGCTTTTCCCACTGTCCAGGTAAAATTGAAAAATATGAGCCCATAATACAAAGAAAAGGCAAGAAATCTTAAGTAAAGTGGGAAAAGCATGGAGGAAAACAAATTTAGTAGACAGTACAAACAGATTTTAAAATTAGTACTGGAAACAGGAAAGCATCCTATTTCCTAAGTATGGAATTATTCTGTTTTTCATTTAATTAATCATATTTCAAAGCAGAGACATACCAAATAACAGAATAGTCAAAGAATAAACAAACAAATAAATAAGAATATAAAATGTAAAATCAAAAACATCATTATATACAGGAAAGAATACTTTAAATTCCTCAAAGGAGGCAGAATTAGAATTTACTGTCTTGTTTTGTAGTAATGATTTAGACGATTCATCAGAATGTTTTTGTTTGTTTGTTTGTTTGCTTGTTTTGAAGGTTTAACAATATGAATTGTAGACACAATTATATACAAGAGGTCTCTGGCTTAGTGGTAAGAGATCTGCTACTGAATGTGACAAATGATCTTGTTATAAGGAAATCAAACTATAGAATACTCCCAAGTATCTAGACTTGTTTGTAAGAAACTCTCAAGTTTCAAGAACGTCCTCACCAATATTGATCATAAAAATCTAATAAATACAAATGGCCACACAATCTCCCATTCTTCCTTCAGCGTAATATCCGCTATTCCCATGCATAACAGACAGACAGACACAAACACACACACACACACACACACACACACCCCAGAGGCTGGTGTACCACTATTTCAAAGGTCTCTATTTAAAAATCATTTTTGTCAGGGGTGCCTGGGTGGCTCAGTCACTTATGGGTCGGAGTTCAAGCCAGGTGTCATGCTCTGCTCCCTCCCCCAGCTCATTCTGTATCTGTTTTTCTCAAAATAAATAAATAAACATTAAAAAAGAGTCATCTTTGTCAATTAAGGACCAGTGGTTTCTGAAGTAGATGGACAGAAAAATCTACTTACCTTCAAAAAGTGATTTTTAACAGAGGGCAGTTCTTAACCTTGAAACACTGAAGAAGCTCAACCTCAAACCTCTGTAAGTTTTCATCTGGTATCCTAGTATACTAGTACCCTATCAATACTTTTGATATGAACCCTGTCCTTTCCCTCAGATCATAGCAACTACCTTAGGAGAAATTACCCTACAGGTAAATTCCCATGCAAGAGAGGTCTATATATATGAGTGCACTGTTACCCCCAATTTTTTTCTAATACTGTATTTCTTTTTTAGAAATTTAACTAGTTAGAGATTCCCTGAAGTATAAGTTATATGCATACTCTATTTAAAATATGACTTTCTGGGGCAGGAGATACCATGGACGTTAGGATAAAGATATACAAATCAATTAAAACCTGCTTTAAGTCCTTTCCTCAATTTCTTCCTAATAGCTATTTAAGAGTATAATAGTGAAGATGTGGGAAATGTGATGGCTGTATAAAGAAAGGAATTTTGGATTATGAAGTACACTGCAAAGGGGTTAATGTGAGGGCAGAGAAGATCAGGGTGATTCCAGTGTGAAAAGGTATGGTGTTGAGTATTGTTTGAGAATAGTAAAGAGATGGAAGGGGAAAGTGAGAAGAACGTTACAAGGAACAAGAAAAATTACTCAGAGTAAAGAGATGAAAGGCACATTTGCCTATTTCAAAAGTTTTCAAGTGTTCACCTTTGTCTGGACTGGACTCTTTTTCTCTGAATTCTGGATGGTCACTTATAGATATTAAGAGTCTTGAGGCACGTTGGTCTTTTGAACTGACTTGGAATCAGAAATCAGAGATGAAGTCTATTTGGTAAAATTCTCAATAGTTCTTATTTAAACATTGAATTTGGAATGAATTCAATCCATCATATTTCATACTTTGCAAGGAAATGGGCTTTCATCACATCTTCAAAGTTTTTTCAGGTTGAAAAATGTTTCATATTACAAAACAGGTAATCTTGGAAAAATTAAGTCTCACTTTATTTATTTATTTATTTTTTTTACAAATAGTTTATTGTCAAATTAGTTTCCACATAACACTCAGTGCTTATCCCCACAAGTGTCCTCCTCCATGCCCCTCCCCCCTCCCCCCAAGTCTCACTTTAACCTATTATTTTACTTGCCTGATAAGGTCATTTTTATGTATTTATGTATTTCCTCAAAATATCCATGGGATGAGCCATAAAGTGAACTTGTGTCAATTTGATGTAATAAAAATGAGTACTGGACTGAGAATCAAAAACTCAAGTGAATCGAGAACCAATACCATTCTCTCATTCTACCACTAGTGGAGAATACAGATAGAGACAGAGATAGATATAGAGATAGATATCATATAAATATATCTCATATATATCTATATATATGATGTCACTGAATATTTCTGAATGAAAATGTTCTTATATATAAATTTATGGTTTCTAAGGTTTCTTTCCAATCAAAAATATATTATTTTATTAAACTCATATTCCACTTCTTCTATTATACCTCAAAATCACTTTCTTTTATTCCTTTTACTTTTATTATTTTCCTTAACTTACCAAATATTGATTTATCACCATTACTTGCTTTGGAGCTTTTGATCAAGATGTCCTAGATACAAACAGAGGATACAAACACATCCTCTCTAAACCTTAATTCAGAACAACGTGTATGTCTTTCAGGACATTCTCCTTCAAGATCAAGATCCACTGCATATTCTGTAATTTTTCATTCATTCATTTAGTAATAAAATCATTGACTAATCTCCCACTATGTAACAGAGACTATGCTACCCACTGGGAACACAATATGTAGACTCCTTTTACATAAAGTTCCTAGTCTAGTGAGAAAGTAAAATATAATCGATACTTACTTTAATAACATGATAAAACATGCTTAAAAGAGATTGAGGAAGAACATAAATAATCTCATCTTGAAATAAGTCAACAGAGGATTGTGTTGATTAGAAATGTAATGTGAAACTCAGGTCCAAATAATGTACAGAATGCAGCCAAAGTCCAGTGAAAATGGATATGAGGCAGGCTACATAGTGAGAGTAGGAAGAAAAGCATGGCGTCACAGATGGAAAACTAAGTGATGATCTACAGGCATGAGGAAGCAAGGAAGCATATTTGGGGATATGAGCATATTCACTGCCACAGAGAAGGGTGTTTAAGGAAAAAGTAGGGGAGATGATAACTGGAGAGGTAAACAGGAACAAGATTATAATCTAATAATGTACTTTAGATTCTTTTGGATGCTGTGTGAATGATTCATTAAAATTAGAAAAATCAAGTTAGAAAGATCAGTTATGAGATCCTTGATCCACTTTTGTATTAGTTTTCTTTTCCAGCTTACAAAACATGTTACTGAAAAACTAAAGAAATGCCTGCAGATATTTTTAACTGGTATTGTGGTATGCTGTATAAGTAGTCAATAAATACTTATGAATAGAAATGTGCTTTAAAATGTATTTAAGATTGTGGTATTATTTTAGCACCATATCTTCTTCAATAAATCTTATGTTTTGGAATAATTTTAGATTTACAGAGAAGTTACAATGATAGTACATAGAATTTCCATTTATTACTTACTCAGTTTCCCCTAATGTTAATATCTTATATAAGCATGGCTTAAGCACTGCTTTGATTCCAGAAAAGATGTAATTCTACTGAATTTCTTTTCTACTTTCTTAGTCTACTGAATAGCTTTTATTTCCTTACGATGAGGTGCAAATGATACTTGGTTAATTGATTTAAAACTAAGAAAATACTTAAACAAATATTTGCCACAAAGTGATACAAATTTATATGTTATTACTGAGTGAAAAGATATTATTCCATAAAATCATGGTTTTCACATTTTACACTAAAGCAATATCAACAGATATTTATTAAAATAGCAGTCTTACAGTCTCAATCATACAGGAAATGCCATCTAGTAAATCCAGGTCTTTAATTTTTACTAGGAAATTTGGTCACCCAATAACCATAATATCTAATGCAGAGTCTCATTAACAGTAGTGGAAGAAGCAGAATGGCAGTAGACTTAGGAAATACTTTATTATTTTTACATTAAATATGATTAACATTTTATGAAACATTTCATAGAGGTAATGCCATATGTTTCTAAATCTATATATATTCCATTTACTAATATAAACAAATTGACCAGTTACAGAACCTACAGAGATAATTCTTATTTTTTAGGTCACCTTGTTAGCCATATATGCTGGACAAAAATAGTACATCAGTCTTTTTCTCTTTGGCACATAGGAAGACCATATTTCCTAACATTCTTTGTAATTAGATTGGGGCCAGATGACTGGGTTCTGGCCAATAAGATGTGGGGAGATGCTATATACACTGCTTCCAGAGATGGGTCACTAACCTCACTGCATTATAATATTTACATTTGCCATTCCATTATAACCTAAAAGACCAAGTATTTATAATGGAAGACCAAGTATTTATAATTAGATCATCATTAAGTAAGGATTTGAGGGGGAGCTAGCAGCCATCCAAGCTACATAGGACTAAAGAAGGAGAGAGAATTAAACTTTCCTGCCAAAACTTGAAATTCTAGGGGTATTACTTGATCCAATTTCATATTTTAATACTCCATATTTCATTAAGAAAAAGATAGTTACTTGATTGTGTGTGTGTGTGTGTGTGTGTGTGTGGTTGTGTGGTTGTTTTTCTTACATTAGCTCCAATCATCATTCAATTTAGGAAGCATTCTGATCATCTTTTATTTTGAGCAAAGGGAACTATTAAATGAACAAGATATGTCTACAGACTTGCTAAGAATAGAAGTTCATGTGTAAGTTACTATAAAATGGCACAGAAGAAAAAGCTCTAAATATTGATATTTGTTTGTGTGTTTCAGTTTAACTCCCAGAAGTACCAGTTATTAATTGTAACCTTAAAGTAAATCATATAATCTTTCTTACACTAAGTGTTCAAAATATGTTCTTTTCTATCAGCTTTTTATTTTCCTAAATCTGAATATTAAGAAAAATCTTAGTATAGCTATTTCCATATATTGACTCTCAATAAAAGTTGTTATCTCACTGATTACTGAAGAGATCACAATTACAAAAGGGAAAAATAATGAACTTCAGGAAGTAATTGATAATTGAAGTTATAGTTAAGCAGTATTACATTCATCTCTTTCTCAACTAAGCACATCGAAATAGTTTGTAGAGAATGTGCCCAGGAAACTTTCAGAGATGGCATAATATGAGAACAGGGATGAAGTTATCTTGGAAAAGTAAAGCAGAACTCATCACTGAGGGAGGTCACTGAGACAATGCATAAATAGGTATACTGACCAAACCAAAACCTTTTACACAGAAAAGTTTTAGTAAGTATCAACTCACACAAAAAAAGTATTATTAATGCCAAACATGAATAGCAAAAGTATCTCTTTAGGGCACTAAAGTAAATTAAAATGAAGTAGCACACCAAAACATTAACTCATTTTTTGCTGTATTAAAATATAGATATCACAAAACTAGGAATGCACTTACACATGGTTGCTTTGTTAGCATTGTTTCCTAATAGTCACTAGAGGAAAAATATGTGATATGAGGACATGGAGAAGTGAAAATGTGAACCTCAGAACGTGAAAAATAGTGTTGAACATAGTGGCAATATTCACCACCTCAGTACAAACAGCTTCAGCTCACTAATGTGAAATCAACCCTGCTACTATGAATTAAAAAAAAAAAAAATTGAAAAAAGTTAACATGTAAAGCTGAAAACCTAGAACAACAATCTTAGAAAATATATTACTTAAACATCAACTCTATAGCAGAAACATTTAATAAGATCTCTAGATAGAAAGCATGTTAGCAGAGTTGAGCCGAATTCTATATTTAATTAATCACTGGTAGCAAATTGGAAAAATAGAAATTTTCTTTTTTTTATACAGCTCACTTTACTTTTATTATTTAAATGCATCCTGGGGGTATTACATACCTTTCACAAGTCTTATTGGAAAATTATTTATTGGCAAGTAAGATTAATGATGGGTAGTAAACATTTTTATTTCACATTTGTGTATTATTAGAGTATGGATATAATTTAGACAGGTACCATCATGCACTAAGTGAATAGCCCAGATAAATATAACTGATCTTGTGACCATTTGTCTACCAATTTGCTGTCTATAAGAGTTACTGATTTTATCTGGCCATGTGTAGCAACATGGATGGACCTTGAGGGTGTTATGCTGAGCGAAATAAGTCAGGCAGAGAAGGACAAATATCATATGTTTGAACGTATAGGAGGATTAGGAGGAACTTGACGGAGGGCTGTGGAGGAGAAGAAGGGCGGAAATGGTGGGGGAAAGGGAGAGAGGCAAACCATGAGAGACTCTTGAATGCTGACAAAAACTGAGGACTGATGGATGTGGGGGGGAGGGGGGATGGGCATGGAGGAGGACACTTTGGGGATGAGCACTGAGTGTTATGTGGAAACTAATTTCACAATAAACTATTTGTAAAAAAACAAAAAAGAAAAAAGAAAAGAGTTACTGATTTTACTTTATATTGACATACTCCTTTCCAAATGTAACATTCTTTTTTTTAAATTGTATTTATTATTCAAAAAACATACTTCATCAGTCATCAATATACCTACTTTTTAACATAAGAATCTTACCATTTGTATTGATTATTGTAATCCTAGGTTATATTACTTTTTAATTTTTAAAATTTTAATTAACATTGCACTTCTATATACTGTTTCAGGTGTATAATATAGTAATTCAACAATTCTAGGGGCACCTGGATGGCTCAGTCAGTTAAGCATCTGATTTTGACTCAGGTCATGATCTCACAGTTTGTGAGTTGAGCCCCATGTCAGGTACTATGTTGACAGCTCAGAGTCTGGATCCTGATTTGGATTCTGTGTCTCCCTCTCTCTCTGCCCCTCCCATGCTCAAGTGCTGTTTCCTTTTCAAAAATAAACATTATAAAATTTTAAAGATTATAATTCAACAATTCTATACCTTACTCAGTGTTCATCATGATTAGTGTATTCTTAATCCCCTTCACCTATATCATCTAACCCCCCCCCATTGACCTTAAATGTAGCATTCTTAAGAACTGTCAATTATTAAATTGTCTAATGGATGGATTCAACCAACTACAGATTCATATATAGTCTTATTTTTGCATATGAAGTAAATTAAGAATTAAAATCCTGAATACCATATCAGTCTCTAAATTAATGAAAATAGGAAAATATAATTCCTAGTAGGTAGTATTATAAACATATCACTCTTACCTCTTGGAATTCTACCTGAATTAGTCATTAAAATGGATTTTAAAGAGATTGTCATACCATTGATGTTGAATACTACTACCCTTTCTTAGATATTATTCATATCTTTCATTCAGATTGCTTCTCAATCACACTGCAGTAGATACTTGCCATATTATTTGATTGCCCATATGTTAAGTAAGCCCTCATTATCAAGAACACTCCTCATAGTATATAGTCTGAAAATTCCAACTACGTGTTTTCCCAACCTCTTATAGCACAGACTAAGCACACTTCTTTGGTAGTACATTTAGGTATGAACACCTGAGGCTTTGGATCAGAAGCTAGTTTTGTGAAATAGCAGAAAGAGCATGCACTCCATACATACTGTGGTGAGAATGCTGCTATGAGAGGCAGATGCACACATATGGCTTCCAAAGATAACAATGGTAGCTGTCTCAATGGTAGATAGCAGTATCTAGTGCTGATAATTGTAGCTGTATGTTCGTCCCAGTGAAAACAGTGATAAGTCTTCACTGGACCAGTCTGTGATATGATTGGAGGCACTGTTCTAGCCTGCATGATTTTCAACCATGATTCTAGTCTTAGAAACACTCTGAGGTACCACATATACTTTTAATACTTTTTTTTGTTTTGCTGAAATTATCCAGAATTGTTTTAGTTGGCTTTCAAATAAAAACTTTGATACTAAAGCTAAATGTAGCAATTAAAGAGCATTTTAGTTTGTCTAATTTTGCTAAGAAAAATGTTCTTTGCAAGTACAAACAGTGTTGTACATGTACAGGGAATAGTCTGTGCAGGGCCAAAGGAAAAACAGTAGCAGGTACTCTTGATTGTGAACCAAATAGCTGTGGCCTTGTTCTGTACTCTGCCCAAAACTTCCTTTTTATTATCACAACCTATCTCCAAATACAGAGGTTAAAAAGCCAAATATTTGCTTTACCAACCCCCTTTTTCAGTTCTGGCATAAAAGGAAATGATCATCTGGCCCACCTTAGAAGAATTAGACATGATGGGGAATATATATGTATCTTTTGTTAAAGCTTTTCCTCCTAAGTAAAATGAGACTTTCAAGAAGACATACCTGTGGTCTTTGGCTGGTCATTTCCTGAAACCATATTTACCACTTTGTAACTATAAGGAGTAAAACTTAAGGAACAAGCCATTGCATTAAGGAGGTCAAGAGTTAAACCGTGACTAAATCCCCAAACACCTTGCATCATGATACTGAGAAATGCCAAGTAACCTACAAGTAACCAAGTTATAACTTGCAGCTGAAAACAATGTTAAATCGGACCTTCAGGCAATAAATAGATTCACCTAGCAATAGGGTAAAGTAAATGGGAATTTATAAAAAAATTTGTGTCAGTGAAATATATCCACTACATGAGTAGCCCATGAACATTTTTTTTTAGTGCTACAAATAAAATTAATGGGTAAAAAATATTTTCCCAAGTGATAATCTAACAAACTTTCTCTAATAGTACACATTATGATTCTGGGCCCATATGGAAAACTCAAAATCTCAATAACATGGTAATAACAACATGTATGCTTGCTGAAGAAAAACAATCCTCTTCCAGAAATCTCTGAAGCCACAATTATATAGAGAGTAGTCATTTGTGCTTTCGGAATGTCTTGTTTTATACTTCTGAATGGGTATCAACTCATTTTCAGAAAACAAACTTATGTTACCTAAAATGAATATAAAGATGAAGTCTCTGGAACTAAATTTACCTTATTCTAAATATTCAGAGTCAGAATCTTGAGTATTTATTTAGTAAACATAATTTTCAAAGACATTAAGAGAAGCTGAAAGTACAATCAGACAATGTAAAAAAGTTCAATATTTGTAACTACAGGAAGACACTATCGTTCTAAAGATTAGAAACATAAATTTAAAAAGCATTACTGATGGAACCAGGAAAATACAGCCTTCTGGCAAAAGCTAGAAGTCTTATGGCATTTCTGGTCATGTTGGGCTATAAAGGGACAGTTATTTTCTGCTTAAAGCCATGAAGAAAATGGCTGATAAAAGAGAGAAGGAGAAATATCCTGGCTTCTCTCTTCCTTTTGCCCTCCATCTTCCTTCTGTCATCTCATCTGCCTCTCCATTAGCCAACTCTACCCAGAAGGTAGCTGGGAAGTTAAATGTCTATTTTTTGCACTAGATTGTTTGCTCTATGGAGTTAATTTTGCTCATTACTTTGTCCTTTAAAATTAGGAAAAACTGACAAATAGCACTCAAAAAGTATTTCTTGAAAGAGCAGAAGCATAATTTTCTGTAGAATTTCATAATTTCTCTTATTCTTTGATAGAGAAGACAGACCAAAATAATCAGGACAGTCAGAAGGTTTGCAAAAACAGACATATCTCTAATACTACAATTTATAAATACATAATATGCTATGTTTTTGAATATTATAAACCAGATGATCAAATTACTCACACAAAATGTTTACATTCCAAAATATAGAATCATATAAACCATAATTTCTAAATTAAATAATCAGAATATTTTTTAAAATATGATATTCTAGAAAGCACATCTACGACCATAGACAATTCAGATATAATGAAAATAAGAATAGCTTATGGCATATGGTCAAAATGGTAGACAGAAGCAAATGTGTAGCCTAAATAATTTCATAATAAAAAAAACTAGAAATGAACTCAGTTTAATTTAAGAAAATATAATCGACATAATCAAATCTAGAAAAAGCAAGAATAACAAAATCATAAAGAGAATACCAATGAAAATTATGGGGCGCCTGGGTGGCTTAGTTGGTTAAGCGTTCAATTTCAGCCCACATCATGATCTCACTGTTTGTGAATTACAGCCCCACGTTGGGCTCTGTGCTAACACCTCAGGGCCTGGAGCCTGGTTCAGATTCTGTGTCTCCTTCTCTCCCCCTCCACTCTCTTGCTCTGTTTCTGACTCTCAAAAATGAATACATGTTAAATAACTTTTTTTAATACACACAGGAATTGTATTTCAAAGAAAAATACCACAAATGATGGAATGATAAAATACATATGCTTATATATGGGAAAAACCAGAAAATCTTATTTTTATAAATAAATTATTTTATAGAACAGATAAATGTCAACATGAATCTAAAAATGTATATAATTTATCAATATCCACAAGAAAATTATAAAGATTTAGCTAAATACTTCCAAATTGGCCACAGGCCTTTAGCAGAGGCCTGAAGCAGTAAGTGCTAATAGCCAAACATGAAGAGAAGTAACTTAATTTTCAAGCTGTGGTATGTGGAAGTATAGGAAGACATAAATACACAATACTATTAGAAATATAGGAAGACAGGTATACATAACTAAATCAGTAATAAGTATATAGAATAGTAATAAGTATATAAAATCATTAAAATTAATATTGTTCTATTGATATGTAAACAATCATAGAATATATACTATATATACAATAAAATATATAATATAAAGTATTATAGAGTATATATATTATTTGGTACAACCTATCTAAACTAAAGCAGGAAGAAGGAAAATTTGAACAGACTGATTACCAGCAATGAAACTGAATCAGTAACAAATAAACTCCCAACAAACAGAAGTATTGGACCAAATGGGCTCGTAGATGAATTTTACCAAACATTTAAAGAAGAGTGAATACCTAATCTTCTCAAACTATTCCAAAAAATAAAAGAGGAAGGAAAACTTTCAAATTCATTATTTAAGGCCTATACTACTCTGACACTGGAACCAGATAAAGACACCACATGCAAAAAAGAGAACTACAGGCTATTATCTCTGATGAACATAGATGAAAAAATCCTTGATTCAATTTTGGCTAACTGAATCCAACAATGCATTTTTAAAAAATCATTCACCACAATCAAGTTGGATTTATTCTTGAGATGCAAGTGTGGTTCAATATTCACACATCAATCAATATTATATATCACATCAAAGGAAAAAGGATAAAAGCCATATGATTATTTCAATAGATGCAGGGAATATTGTCTTTTGCTACATGTAAAAGAATGAAACTGGACCACTTTCTTACATCATACACAAAAATAAAGTCAAAATCTATTGAGGACCTAAATTTGTGACCTGAAACCATAAAAGCCTAGAAAAGAGCACAGTTAGTAATTTCCCTGACATTGGCCATACCGACATCTTTCTGGATATGTCTCCTGAGGCAAGGGAAACAAAAACAAAAGTCAACTATCAGGACTATATCAAAACAAAAACCTTCTACATAGCAAGGGAAACCACCAACAAAACTAAAAGACAGCCTACTAAACAGGATAAGATATTTGTAATGATAAATCCAATAAGGGGTTAATATCCAAATACATACAGAAATATATAAGGACTTCATACAAGTGTACACCAAAAAAATCAATAATCCAGTTACAAAATGGGTAGAAGACATGAGTAGACATTTCTTCAAAGAAGGCACACATGGCAAACAGACACATGAAAAGATTTTCAACATCACTCACCATAAGAGAAATGCAAATCAAAATCACAATGAGCTATCACCTCACACCTGCCACAATGGGTAAAATCAAAAGCTCAAGAAAGAACAACTGTTTACAAGGTTGTGGAGAAAAACAAACCCTTGTGTACTATTGGTGGGAATGCAAACTGGAGCAGCCACTTTGGAAAACAGTATGGAAACACCTCAAAAAGTTAAAAACAGAATTACCCGACAAGTCAGTAATCACAATACTGGGTATTTACAAATACAAAACCACTATTTTGATTAAAAAAAAAAAACACCACATTTATTACAGCACTATTTACAACAGCCTCTTTATGGAAGTAGCCCAGGTGATGTTCATCAGTAGATGAAGAGGATGTAGTGTGTATACACACATACACACCCCACAATAGAATATTATTCATCCATAAAAAATGAAATATTGCCATTTCCAACCACATGGGTAGATCTAGAGAGTATAATGCTAAGTGAAATAAGCCAGTGAGAGAAAGACAAATAGCATATAATTTCACTCATATGTGAAACTTAAGAAAAAAACAGTAAACAAAGGGAAAACAAAGACAGACAAACAAGAAAAAACTATTAACTGAACAGAACAAACAGCTGGTTATTGGAGGGGGTGGGGGTATGGGTGAAATAAGTAAAGCAGATTAAGAGAACACTTATGATGAGCAGTGAGTAATACAAGGAACTGTTATATCACTACACCGTATACCTGAAACCAACATAATACTGTAGGTTAAATACACTGGAATTAGATTTTTAAAAAAGACTGACATATACTATAAATAGAAAAATATATGATATATATAAATATATATAAAATAGAAAAAAAATATATATAAATATATCAAACTCAAACTGTGACAATTTTAATTGTCTCAGACTATTGCTTGCACAGGTTTACATAAGACCTTTTATACTTAGCCCACTTCATTAAAACATATATATCTATAGTATCCTCTGATTCTAAGACCTAAAATACCTCTGATACTTCACTCACCAAACACAGAATACAATATTGCTTAGGAGCAAAAATAAAACATCAGTATCCATTTTCTTTTATTTTAAAACAAAGGCAATACACTAGTTTA
>NW_027530545.1:13443723-13505604 GCF_008692635.1 Crocuta crocuta | reverse complement strand
CAATACACTAGTTTATTTTTTAAGGCATGATTAAAAACTAAAATTTAGTTGTGTTTGTGCTTAGCTCATTTAGTTTTTGAATGAATAAAGACACTACTTAATATTCGTACAATATTCATGGATGAATTAGGATTTTAGGAGCTACTTAACCTCAAAGAGAATCTCTATTGAAAAATAAAGGAGAAAGAGTAAACTGAGACATTTTAGATTGCTAGAATACAAAGTGTGTGCATTTTCAATTCATTCATTTTCCCCCTATTTTTTTAAAAGGTGTGTAAGGCTACAACTTCATTATTATGAGGTATCCAGGTTTACTTAAATAAAACACATAGGACAGGGTATGAAATATATGTAAAATATATACATATATTTTTAGAGGTACAGATGTGTGTGTGTGTGTGTGTATGTGTGTGCACACATGCACATACATGTTTCTAGTAGGTATATATCTGCTTATTTTTCTCCTTAGCTCCGTAAGTAGGAAAATATAGACTGGCAATTGAAGAAGGCTCGATTGCTCTATAAAAAGTACAGCATATAGCAAACATGATCACAACTGATTGATGTTTCTGGTCTTTCAAATTTGTCCAGGTTGCAAAATGATAGATTAATGAAGTCCTCTAAGGAAAAGTGACTCTTATCTCTTATTTTGTAGGAAATGAAGCCTTTGATTATATTTACATATTATAATGAGATGGCAGTGAGGCATGATGTGAAGTAGATAGTACATTTATTCATCAGGATGTGATGTAAGTGGAAGGAGCAGGAAAGAACTTAGAACCAAATGGGAGGCAGGGAAAAGGGTAGGAATAAGTAGGATGGTATATTTAAATGCAACTTCATCTTCTGTCAAAGTTAAAATCATTTAGAAAGTTTTGAAAAAATGCAACTATCCTCAAAATTAAATAATGATCAAAAATCACATACTGTCGTAGCTGTAGAAAGAACAACTAATAAACTGTTCTTATGCCACCGACACAAAGCAGTTACACTTCCAGTTTCTGTAATTCTTTTTTGTCTCAATTGGTTTCCAGTTAAGCAATATTAGAAGTATAGGCATATAGTTTCCCTTTTTTTATGGTGTCTTTGTCTGGTTTTGGTATCAGGGTAGTGTGAGCCTGTTGGAATACTACAAAGCTCTAGTAATCAAACCAATATTGTACTGGCACAAAAATAGACACGTAGATCAATAGAACAGAACAGATAACCCATAAATAAATCCACACTTAGATGGCCAATTCATCTACAACAAAGGAGGAAAGAACATACAATAGGGAAAGACAGTGTTTTCAACAAATTGTCTTGGGAAAACTGGACAGCTAGGTAAAAAGAATGAAACCAGACCACTTTCTCACATTATACACAAAAATAAACTAAAAATGGATTAAAGAATTAAATGTGATATCTGACACCATAAAAACCCTAGAAGAGAGTAAAGGCAGTAACTCCTCTGACATTGGCTGTAGCAACATTTTTCTACATGTGTTTTACAGCAAGGGAAACAAAAGCAAAAATAAACTACAGAGACTACATCAAAATAAAAAGCTTTTATACAACAAAGGAAACCAACAACAAAACAAAAAAGACAACCTGATTAATGGGAGAACATAGTTGCAAATGATATATACAATAAGAATTTACACACACACACACACACACCACAAACCATCTGATTAAAACTTGAGCAGAGGACCCCAATTGACACTTCTCCACAGACATACAGATGGTCAAAAGACACATGAAGAGATGCTCGACATGACTAATCATCAGGGAAATGGAAATCAAAATCATAATGAAATATTATCTTACACCTGCCAGAATGGCTAAAATCAAAAAGACAAGGAATAACAAGTGTTGGCGAGAATGTGGAGAAAAAGGAACCCTTGTGTATTCTTGCTGCGAATGTAAACTGACACAGCCATTGCGGAAAACAGTATGGAGGGTTTTTTTTTTTTAAGTAAAAATAGAAATACCATATGATCTGTAATTACACTACTCAGTATTGACCAAAGAAAACAAACAAATTAGAAAGTATATATGCAACCCAATGTTTATTGTAGCATTATTACAATAGTTGAGATATGGAAGCAACCTACATGTCTACTGATAGATGATTGGATGAAGAAGGTGTGGTATATACATATCGTGGGATATTGCATAACCATAAAAAATGTATGAGATCTTGTTATTTGCAACACTGATGGACCTAAGAGGATATTATGCTAAGTGGAGTCATTCAGACTGACAAAGACAAATATCATGTATTTCATTCATGTGGAATCTAAAAACAAAATCGACCAACCAACCAAACAAAAAATAAAAACAAATGAATGCATAAACAATAAGTGGAAGCAGACCAATCAATAAAGAGAACCGATGGTTGCCAGAGGGAAGGGAAACAGAAGGATGGGCAAAATGGGTGACAGGGTGTGGGAAATATAGGCTTCTAGTAATGGAAGAAGTCACAAGAATAAAAGGTACAGTATAGAGAATATAGTAATGGTATTGTAATAGTTTTTTTATGGTGACAGATGGTAGATAGACTCTTGGTAAGCACCACATAATCTATAGGGAAGTTGGAATGTTATGTGACACACCTAAAACTAACGCAACATTGTGTTGTCAACTATACTCAAATACAAAAAATAAATACATTAAGGGGCGCCTGGGTGGCTTAGTCGGTTAAGCGTCCGACTTTCGCTTGGGTCATGATCTCACAGTTCGTGGGTTCGAGCCCCGCGTGGGCCCTGTGCTGACTGCCAGCTCAGAGCCTGGAGCCTGTTTCAGTCTGTGACTCCCTCTCTCTCTGACCCTCCCCTGCTCACGCTGCCTCTCTCTCTCTCCTAGAAATAAATAAAACATTAAAAAAAATTAAAAAAAATAAATACATTAATTTTGAAAGGGACAAGCTTTTGAAATTAAAGGAGTAAGAGTCCCTGCCATTCATCTCTGATTCTTTATGAGGTAAATCTGTTAATCATATACATTGGGAAACTGTCTTTCATTCAGATTCAATTTGATGTGAATAATTTAGAGATTTTTTAGTAGCACCCACTTAGCTCAAGATTATAGGTCATGGTTTAAATTGAAGCGGTAATAACACACACACATACACACACATGTAACATGTAAAAATGGGAACAAACCAATGGTGTCACTAATGCATATATATATTATTCTATATAACAAATTTAAAATTTTTTCAAAGTGTACATGCATTCTGTTTATTTTTAAAAGTATCTTTATATCTATCACTATATGTCTAGAAATCACTATTTTTCTAGATCTTTGTATGTAAAACGTAGATAGAAAGGTTTAGAAGTATGACAAATTTCAAAACTATAAAATAAAAATAAATCCAATAATTTATTTTTGATCTAATAGCTAAAAGCATATCCATTCTTTGCCTGACTTTCTATACTATCATCTTAATAGATATTTTGTTGTTATTGTTGTTGTCACTAATATTTATCTTCTTTATATTTTGGTTACATATACAATATACCCAAATAAAAATTCCTTCACACACTAACTTAAGTTCCTCATTCACAAACATAAGTGACTGAATTTAATAATTTGGACATGATTTTTCTTATGAAAATGTTTTATGTAAAATTAGAGTGCTAACTTTATTCTCCCAATTACTTATTCCCTTNACTTATTATAGTATTAAGAATATTATTTTATATTTATTAAACATTTACCAGTAAAAATCATTTCTTAGTGCTTTATCTAATTTAATTCACTAAATAGAGTCTAAAAAGTTACCATTTGTCCCAGGTACATATGGGACATATGTTCTTTAATCTTTCCCCAAATCCAGGAATGACTGATCAATATCTGATTTGGGGAAGCCGTTTGTAAAACCCATATATATATATATATATATATGTATATATATTTGATATATATACATATATATATCAAAATCCAGGGGTTCCAAGCTGATAATTTTTATTTCTATAGAGTGAATCCAAGCAGATCTTCAAAAGTTCAAAAGTGGAATATAGAAAGCCACTGAAAGAGATGAAAAGTAACCGGAGACAAGACAGTCTTCAATGTAGCACTCCACCTAAGATAACTCATTTCATGCATTAGCCAGAATTGTTCATAACAATGCTTTCTGCAAGAACTGCCAAAGGTGTTTTATAAATATCAGAGGTCTTTTATGAAAGGTATGGCATGGAAACTTTACAGAAAATAGAAGCAAAATGCATTCACATTAGGAATAGAAACAAACTACTTTTCCTGTTGTGGAAGAATTTATGCACATAGCAAAGAGGAACAGAAAAATATCTAGCAATAAAAACAAATGCCTTTGCCAAAGTTTGTATAGTCAATGTTTAAAGTCACTTAGGTATAGGAACTGAATTTTGAGCAAATGTAGTAGGCAAGGCTTTAGTGATGATTAGTATTTCAGCTCTGACCTGAATAAATGACCCTTTTAAGCTTGAATGATGTGGATCAATATGGGATAAAGAACAGCTTATGATTATTAGAATAATGGTAGAAGACAAATATCCAAATCCACAAGTGAAATACTTTGTCTCTAAGCTAAGACATTTATTCTACTCAGAATTACTGAAGGCACACTGTATATTATTTGTAAATTGATACTTGTATATAAATACATATGAATATATATATGTATGAAAGTATATGGTATGGAAATAAACGTTGCCAACTAATATGTAATTTATTCCTCAGTATTGGTTTACTACTTCTCCACTTTTACTTTTTTCTTCTTTTAAAAAAATCCCTCAAGTCAAAAAGGAAAAAAAAAATATATATATATATATACTCCAGGTAATGTAAAAGTGGTAATATAACTGAACCTTTCCACCCCAGTGTCAAAGTGCTTAGTTAATATATCAAAGTTCAGGCTGGAATCAAATGAAAAACATATCGTGATGGTGTTCAGAAACGGGCATCCTGGCAGGATATTCTGTAGCTATCTATATAGTGTCTACACATACTGTACTAAATATATTTCAATATCCTTTTAATTCAGTGTTTATGAAGAAAAGTCTCAGGTGATGAAAGAAGATAAAACTTCAGACAGACTCAAATATACAAGCATATAGATACTTTGGATGTGTTCATTTAGCAAATGGAGTAATGTAAAGCATTAAACTGAAATATCTAGTCTTTTACCCCCTGCCTTTTTAGAATTAAGCACCTTCAAAAACAGACAATTTGAGTAATAAAGCACACAATTTGATATTACGATGCTTATTTCTAAAGTTGTTATATTAGATAATGGATGCTAAAAAGTAGACCACTCATAACTTAATCTCACTTTTATTTTTAATTATAAATGAACATACCAAAGTATATAACAGTTTCATTTCTAGAATGTATTATAAATATGGTATCAAAACAGATGACAACTTCAGCTACAAGAAAGAAATTCTGGACATTTGTGCTATATAAGGAAGCACACAGTAGAGACCACTCTCACATACATGAAACTTTTCATTCATGTTTTAAAGCAATGTTTAAATACAGGGTTTCTTAGTCCATTTAAGAAATAACTATTTCTATTCTTTCTGTCAGAGTGGGTATATTTCTTGTCTAAAATTTTAAAATCACATTAACATATTTAAGAAGATATATTGCTATACACAGATATAAATTCTATTCATGCAAATTATTTTCAAGAGTGATTCACTTAGTGAAAAAAGGTCGACAAAAAATGTTTAAGAGCAATAGAGATTTAAAGTATTCAAAAATAAATGTGTTGCCATATTGGAAATCACTCTTTTCTTTAGCATTTTTTATCATTTCTTTTAACTAATCATTTCAGGGCGAAGGTGCTTCCTCGCCATGGGAAGGTAGTTTTTCCTCTTTCAAGCTTCCAAGATACCTTTTAATATCTTGCAAAATAAATAATTTGGAGTTACCTAAAGAAGAATGTCTAAGTCTCTTAGAAAGATCTATTTGAGCAGGATCTTTATATACCCTTTTTAGGTGATAGTTACATTTAAAAAGTCTATATTCATTCCATTCTATTGTATCATTCAGCTGTCACTCTTAGTTCAGTTAGAGCAAATCCAGAACCCAAACACATTATCTATTCACTTATTCAGCACTTTCATACCCCTACACAAGTGTCTGATTTGGTGAGAGATAATTTTCAGATACATATAACCATCCTACTAAACTAGAAAATATTAAGAGATGAAGAATTAATAGGTTTTAGAAGCCAAATCAGTTTTCCCTATTACTTGTATAGAGAAACTACAGTGGCTTGAATATAAGGGGAAAAAAACAGGTAACTTTTTTAGTGTGATATACAACTCTGTGTCTTCATGAGGTCTTTGCTGAGCATTTTATAGTCACACTGTGATCAACTGCCTTTTTAACAGAATTGTTTGCATGATCTTCTTGACCAATATATAAACTTGTTTTAGCCCTTAATGGGAAAAATATGTCTATCCTTTCCCAATAATATGAACACATATATTTAACTTACAATTTGGGTGGTAATTATGAGATGTGTTGCATTTTGGGAAGGATGGTCTTAGCAGGTGCATGGGGCAATAGGAGGGCATCTGCAAGTAGCCAACAGATGGACGTGGCAGTGGGAGAGAATCACCAGGAAGTCAGCAGATGGACATAGCAGAAGAAAGGCAATTCCATGTGAGCAGCGAGTGGCTAGACCAGCAGTAAAACTTTGCCACTTGGCATATGGTAGCATGCTCATTGTATCAGCTAGAATTTGTTCTATGACATTTTTGGCCAAGTTCAGAGGAGAGATTTTTAAAATCTGCCTATGATATTTGGTTCAAAATTCAGCAATATTTTTACAGACAGTATGACAAATTCTGCCTTAACAAGTCGTGTTACTCTTCTTTTAGGTTCTCAAAACACAGGCACTTCGAAGTCATAATAATTTTGAAACTGGGGTCAAGATACATCCAGTTCACAATTAGACAAAAAACCAAAGTGAATCCTTTAAAGCATTCATTGGCATTAACTAGGAAATATTAATGTAGTAATGTGATTCATTTTAACATAGAACATGTCTCTCATGGAAGAGTTGACTTATTCATTCATTGTAAAAGTTTGGTGAAAATGTCACTACTTTATTAGATATACCACCAGTAGCTGAATCTTCCTGTAAATAACTCTATTGTTTCGTTTTCCAGCTTAAAAGCCTTTTTTTTTTGTTTTTTGTTTTTTGTTTTTTGTTATCCCAGTCAATGAAATTCAAATCATGTAGCCCACATTACGTGTCCTTCACAATCTGGCCCAGAGCATCTTAAAGACATATCCTGTAACTGTTTTGTACAAGCTCTGTACTTATTGCTTTTTCCCAAATACCACAGACACCAGACACGTTTGTCTCTAGCCAGTTAGGACTCGCCACTCATTTCTGTCCAAATTAATGATTTTCCAAAACCCAGTTGAAATATTTTAAATGAATATATTCCGATTCTCCTAATTCTCACGGCAATATCTTTAAATTTTCTTAATGACACACAACATTCTTTCTGTTTTGCTTTTTAAAAAATGTCCCTTATTACTGTTATTGAATTGAATTCCTCCAGGAATTTCTACTCCAGGCCTTGCACAACATTTTAAGCAAAGTATGTATTTAACAGATATTTGATAACTTTCAGAGTCTATGAGTGTACATTCAGAGTAACTGAGAAGTTCTTAAAAAAGAAATGACATTTAGTATTTTTATAGCTAATCAATAACTCAAACTAATCTAACGTAAATCTAATGAAATCTTCTAGCTACTTCCTTAAGATTTCACATAAGTTTTAAATATTTTTGTCGATAATGTCTATAAAATGTTAGAGACTACTTAAAACACTTCTTCCTTAAATGTTGAAAAAATACATTCAGTAAAATATATAGTTAACAAATAAATGTTTCTAAGGAAAAAAATCAGCATATATTATTTTCAAATTATGAGAAGCTCCAAGGAAGCAGAATCAAACGTTTTTGGACTTACTTTGATCCACTCTCCATGCCATACTTCTACCTCATCCAGCATTCAGTCCTTATCCTAAGACAGCTCAAGGGAGAGTATTCTTCTGTATATAGTAATCAGCATACATGCAAAAATTGTGTATTTCAATAAGTAACATGTGGAAATAAATTATATGTAGGAAAACCTACATAGTCTATAGCTATTAAAAATATGGTAGTTTTTCATTAGTCTTAAATTTAAATAATCGTTATAATTTTGAGTTAAATTAACATAAAACTAATAATTCTTATAATTTCTTTCCTGTAGTTTTCATACTGTTGCAATGAATCTATCTGTAGATACATCTCAAATGAGATCATTTAGTCTTTTTGACGATTCTAGATTTTCTAATACATGTATGCATAAAGATATAATTTTAATTAAAAGTGCAAGAAGTTACTTTTGTGTGTCAATATTAGGGTCTTCCCTTTCAGAAAACTCAAGGGAAATATACTTGAGGTGCCTGGGTAACTTAGTCTTTGAGCAACCCACTCTTGATTGCATCACAGGTCATGATCCTAGGGTCTTGAGATCAAGCATTGAGCCCCACGTTAGGCTCCATGCTGAGTGTGGGGCCTCTCTGGGAATCTCTCTTTCCCTCTGCCCCTCCAACATAGATGTATCCATGCTCACTATAAATAAATAAATAAATAAATAAATAAATAAGTAAGTAAGTAAATAAATAAAAGTAACATACAAATCACATAATAGTGTAATTTATACCTATGACCTGAAATATCTTATTTAACATAAATTACACTGTTGAAATAAGCACAAATTAAGCTTTTATACATAAATGTTCACTAATTTCTTCTGGAGAATCTTTCAATATATAAGAGTTATTATAAACCTAATTTGTTTTACATATTTCTTAAAACATTTTTGAATGTTCAATCATTCTTTTCTTTCTCTTTCATAGTTTATTGTCAAGTTGGTTTCCATATAACATCCAGTGTTCATCCCAACAAGTGCCCTCCTCCATGCCTATCACCCTCCTTCTGCTCTCCCTTACCCCCATCAGCCCTCAGTTTCTCGGTATTCAAGAGTCTCTCACGGTTTGCCTCCCTCTTTCGCCCCAACTATTTTTTCCCCTTCTCCTCCCCCATGGCCCTCTGTTAAGTTTCCCCTGTTCCACTTATAAGTGAAAACATATGTTATCTGTCTTTCTCTGCATGACTTATTTCGCTCAGCATAACACCCTTGAGTTACATCCACATTGCTACAAATGGCCAGATTTCATTCTTTCTCTTTGCCATGAATCATCCCATTGTATAGATAAAGCACATCCATTCGTCCATCGATGGACATTTAGGCTCTTTCCATGATTTGGCTATTGTTGAAAATGCTGCTATGAACAGTGGAGTACATGTGCCCCTAGGCATCAGCACTCCTGTATCTCTTCGTTAAATTCCTAGCAGTGTTATTGCTGGATCATAGGGCAGTTCTACTGTTAATTGTTTTTGAGGAATCTCCACACTGTTTTCTACAGCTAAAATGAATGTTCAATCATTCTTACGGAAACTAGCAAATTGGAAAGTAGCCATTCATTTCAGATAGTGAATTTATTATTTCCATTATCAGATATTTACTAGAGACAACAAATATTAGAACTCTACTATTTAACTTAACCTTTTTTCCTGTTTTTTTTTTTTTTTTTTAAATCTCAGAATCAATTATATTAGTGTTTCCTTAAGGAAACCATGACAAATTTGGACCTTCTTAAGTAAGGGTCTTGCTTAAGGAAGATCTTCATGATGAAGAATAAAACTGTCTTTGTTCTCAAATCCTTTATTTCCATTAACATGGGAAAAAGTGGCTCCTCACTATGACTGAAAGATACAATTCATTTATTGAAAATATAGGGTAATTTCTCTCATCTGTCAAACATTTAGGTAAACTCAATCTTTGGTATCCCATTTCAACATACCTTTGGTGGATTCACCTTTCAACTCAATTGAAAATACTGCATGATAAAGATGACAGAGGAAGGTAAGAACTAGTATGTTCTTTTTTAAAAAATATTAAAACCTGTATTAATTTCAAGAGAGAGAGAGAAACAGAGTGCGAGTTGGGAGAAACAGAGAGAGAGAGGGGCAGAATCTAGGCAGGCTCCAGGCTCTGAGCTGTCAGCACAGAGCCTGACACAGGGCTGGAACTCATGAACCATGAGATCATGACCTGAGCCAAATGCTTAATCACCTGAGCCACCCAGGCACCCCAAGAACTAGTAAGCTCTTAATGTCACAGGAGACCTGGTTGGCTGTCCTGTTGATGTGTGATAGGGGACTTGCCTGAACCTTCATAAAATGCCCACTTGTTAAAAATAGTGTGCAAGAGAGCTATAAATGCTGTTGTTTCTATTAGGCACTGATGAAACATACAATAGAATGCTAGAATTGGAGGAGATTTTGTGCTTCTTGTATTCCAACTTCTTTATTTAAAATTAACATTAGGTGAGTTTCACAAAATCACAGAGCTAGTTAGCAGCAAAGATGAAAAAGATAACATAAACATATGTAATTTATACATGCAATTAACATTAAGATTTAAATTAGATTCAGAAAATTCTCATAAGAAGCCTCACTAAAATGGTTACATTTCTCAGTTTTAATGGATAACAACTCTTTCTAATTTTTAAAATTATATTGGTGTTGCTTAGACATTAAAATGAATTTTTCTAACCATCAAAGCCTACTTATAAACTTTATTTAATATAAGTATGAAATTGTTGAAAAATGCAGGACCATATTTAGCAAAGAAAAATACTCTTTTGTCAAAATATAACATCATACAATAAGAACAACAATGTAATTTTAATACAAACCTAGAAATGTTTAATGCCAACACTGGTATAAAAGTTTTACTACAATACAGCTAATCTAAATGTTTATACTTCACCATGCCATTAAATATGAATTTCTGTCTCTTTATAGATTCTTTAGTTTGCTACTAAATCATTAGCACTTCATTTTTTTTTTTAAATCAGGTTTTTACAGCTGGCAAAATTTAAGATTAAAATGATTACTTTAGGATATTTAATGTAGTCTAAAATTAAGTGGGAAAGTCAGTTAATCAAAGCACAAATTATAGAACATCTCAAGCTACTCATCAAGGTCTCTTGTTTATAGTGTGTGTATCTGTGATTAATTTGTGAAAGTCTGAGAAGTGGGAATTTACACATGGTTTTGCAGACAAGGCAGGCCTGGTAATATGCTATACTTCTTGAAAGGGAGAAAGAAAAAAGAATACAAAGCACTAAAAAAAACACTGCAGAAAGAAAAAGAGGATGCACAAAGAAGATAAGCATTTATCAAACATGCTATATTAGAGAAGGGAAATTCTCCTTGTTGGTAGAGAAGCTCCTTGGCTGTTTTTTTGTACTGTGCATCCATCATGTCAGGTTTGAAAATATCACAGATAAATATTGCATTGTATAATATAGTATTCTGAATATAAATAAGGGGGAGGTTTTAAATGTCAATGCATAATGGATATCTCACATGTGACTTTTATTCTAATTTGTTTTGCTGATTTTATGCTTGAGAAGGATACCCAGGCTGATAGTGAAATGGTGATACTCTATAGCGGTTGGAATTTCTTATAAAACATTTAATGCAGACCTTCAAGTCCTAAACTAGAAAATTACACATATCAATTCAGAATGTTATATAAAAATAGATGAAATTTACTGACAACTTCTTCTGAAATATATTTAGTTATTTAACATACAGGTAAAACAGTAGTTAAGATGTTGCTATGTAGATATCTTTTTCGTCTCAGTAAAATTACATATTTCAGCCCAAACAAATTTATCTTCATTTGTTGAAAATGAGGGTTTTTTCTTTTTCTTTAAAAAAATTTTTTTTTAATGTTTTATTTATTTCTAGGAGAGAGAGAGAGAGACAGTGCGAGCAGGGGAGGGTCAGAGAGAGAGGGAGTCACAGACTGAAACAGGCTCCAGGCTCTGAGCTGGCAGTCAGCACAGAGCCCGACGCGGGGCTCGAATCCACGAACCGCGAGATCATGACCTAAGCGAAAGTCGGACGCTTAACCGACTAAGCCACCCAGGCGCCCCAAAAAATGAGGGTTTTTTTCAATAAAGAGAAATATGATGTTGATCTGACACAAAATCATATACAAAGTCACTGGTAATGTAATTATCCTAACGTTAGGTGTTCTACTTTTCCAGACTTAATAATATCAAATAGTCTTATTTAGGAACTACAAACCAAAATAAATATCAAAACCAAACACCACACTCCTAAAAATAAACAACAAACAAAAATATACAAGAAAACCAAAACCAAACCAAACAAAAACCCTCTCGGAATAGGAGCAAAAGTTATTTAAAATATATTTAAGATCTAAATTAAAACATATGTAATTTCATATAGGTCACTTCCTTTACGTGAATGCTACCTCTAATGAAGATAGAAAGTTTTCTCCAAAAGACTACTACCTACTTTTCAGATATTGAATTTGAAATAAAAAAGATAACATAAGTCAAATACTAACTTTCTTAAAGTTTTTACTTATAGGTGAAATACTGTTTTAAGAATAAGAGTAAAATTCAAGATTTATGTTGTCTTCAAGTGGTTAAAAACACATTTTTGCCACAGTTTCAGAAACAGTGAATTCATATATGTAGGAGTCAATGTAAAATTTTTAAAAAGCTAAATTTAATTTTAACTCAAATTTTGTGTTCTCTTTTTTCATACAAAGTTTCATTCTTCATTATCATTCTATATACTTTTAGATTTCTATTACATTATCATCATGATCAGTTTTTAAAACTCTTCCAAAATAGAGTCCAAACGGTTTGCAATCTGTCCTTTAGATGCAAAAATTTTATAAACATGCAGGATAAATATCTAAGGATTACATTTCTAGATACTGGAGTCTGATATAGAAAATTATAAATAAATGGAATACTGAATATATAATTTTAAATGTAGAAAAATAAGAATCTGTACATTATTTCAAAATAATTAAGTCAAAAATCTTGACATTCACATGAGTAAAACTAAATGGTATAAATCATAGAAATGGAAGAAGATTTAAAAGTTTACCAATAGAACCTTATCACTTTCCACTTTAATAAACCTAGATATCAAAAATCTATCTATTCTTAAATACTGATATGTATTCTCAATAAAAAGTATTGAAAATGAAAGACTATCTCAACCATTTTATTTGCATCACATTTTCTAAAGAGATGTTTTCATACTGTCTTGTCCAATTGGGCTCATATTAGGTTTTTAACTCTTGAAAAAAAGAAGCTACGCCTTTCATTCAACACATCATTTTAAATTTCCTTTTAAATACAAAATACTTTAAAACTATGAACCGTGTATAAGAAAGTTAATGTATTCCCTCTCATGGAGTTTACTTCTGTCTTCTCCTTCTTCTTTTTTCTTTTAATATTTCTTTCTTTATTTATTTAGGGAGAGAATGAGCCAGGCGGTGCAGAGAGAAAGGGAGAGACAGAATCCCAAGCAGGCTCTTTACTCTCAGTGCAGGGCTCCACACAGGGCTCAGTCCCACAAATCCTGAGATAATAATTTGAGCCGAAATCCAGAGATGGAGACCTAGCTGGCTAAACCCCCCAGGTGCCCCATATCTTCATCTTTCATTTAAACATTTTTAGATAGATTAAATATATATGTATAAATATACATATAAATATATATGTATATGTATACATGTATGTATATGTGTATATATTATATATGCATTATATAAATTATATATATAAGTTATACATTATAAGTAACATTTTATAATGCTAAATATGGATATATCTATATATTACATACGTATCTCTAAAGAAACATCTCCTTTTTAAAAGAAATTTCATACACACATGCATATATTCTAATTTTTATTTGAGAGAGTGTGTGCATGTGAGTGAGAAAGGGAGAGAGAGAGACAGAGACAGAAACAGAGGCGGAGAGAATTGTAAGCAGGTTCTATGCTTAGTAGCATGGAGCCTAATGTGAGGTTCCATCCCTCTACCCTGGGTTAATGACTTGAGCAAAGTCAAGAGTCAGCTGCTCAACTGACTGAGCTACCCAGGCATCCCAGGATGTATATATATTTTACAAAATGTAACATACCAATCTTTTCTGAGCAGTACTTGTGAAAATATACACTGGTGCTATGAAAGTGGAAAAATAAATGCAGAATAAATAAAATGGATCACTTTCTGATGCTTCACACAAAAATTAATTCAAAATGGATGAAAGGCATAACTGTGAGACAGGAAACCATAAAAATCCTAGAGAGAAAAAAAGCAAAAACTCTTTGACTTTGGCCACAGCAACTTCCACTAGACATGTTTCTGGAAGCAAGGGAAATAAAAGCAAAATGAGCTAATGGGAGCTCAACAAGATAAAAAGCTTCTATACAGCAATAGAACAACCAACAAAACTAAAAGCCAACCAACAGAATGGGAAAAAATATTTGCAAATGACATATCAGATAAAGGGTTGGTATCCAAAATCTGTAAAGAATTTATCAAACTTAACAACAAAAAACAAATAACCCAGTGAAGACATGGGTTGAAGATATGAAGACACACTTTTCCAAAGAGAACATTCAGATGGCTAACAGTGGCTAATATCATTCATCATCAGAGAAATAGAAACCAAAACCACAAGGAGATACTACCTCACACCTGTCAGAATGACTACAATTAACAAATCAGAAAACAACAGATGTTGGTGAGGCTGTGGAAAAAGGGAAACCCTTTCGCACAGTTGTTGGGAATGCAAATTGGTGCAGCCACTCTGGAAAACAGTATGGAGGTTCCTCAAAAAATTAAACACAGAATTACCCTACAACCCAGCAATTGCACTATGAGGTATTTATCCCAAGGTTGGAAAAATGATGATTTAAAGGGGTGCATACACTATAATGTTTATAGTAGCACTACCAAAATAGCCAAATTATGGAAAGAGTCCAAATGTCCATCAACTGATGAATGGAAAAGAAGTTGTGGTATGTATGTGTATATGAACACACACACACACACACACACACACACACACACACCACACACAACGGGATACTACTCAGCAATCAAAAAGAATAAAATCTTGCCATTTGCAACAACATTCAGAACTAGACTATGTTATACTAAGGAAAATAAATCAGAGAAAGACAAATATCATATGATTTCACTCATATGTGGAATTTAAGAAACAAAGCAAATAAACATAGGGGAAGGGAAGGAAAAATAAGATAAAAATAGAGAAGGCGGCAATGCATAAGAGACACTTAAATACAGAGAACAAACTGAGGTTTGCTGGAGGGGAGGTGGGTGGAGGGATGACCTAAATGGGTGATGGGCATTAAGGAGGGCACTTGTTGGAATGGGCACTGGGTGTTATATATGAGTGATGAATCACTGGTTTCTGCTCCTGAAACCAATATTACACTGTATGTTAACTATTTAATTTAAATAAATTAAAAATAAAATATAGAGTAGCTTCAATGACCTGATTTCTTTTATATATATGAAATATTTCATTTTTATTTGGAATATGGACTTCATCTTTTTACCAATGGATTGTCTTATTAAACAGTGTTTTTCTTTCTTTCATAGTTTATGGTCAAGTTGGTTTCCATATAACATCCAGTTCTCATCCCAACAAGTGCCCTCCTCCATGTCCATCACCCCTTCTTCCTCCTCCCCCACCTCCATCAGCTCTCAGTTTGTTGACAGGATATAATGTATTTTGCTAAACTAAGATTTGAAAAGTGTAATTTCCTCCCCACCTCTTTAGTTATCCTCACATCTATTTTTTTAAAAAAAAAATAATTAGAAACTTATAATCTTATCCAGGTGGAAAATTCAGTGTTGGATATGCAGTATTTAGGCAAATGCATCAAATCACATTTTAAAATTTGAAAAGATTAGCTTGTTATCTACTATAAACATTTTAAGGCATAAGAATCTAATTACTATATATAGGAAAATCTATTTCATATGTTTGAATTCCCTTTCACAGAATACTGCATTCCCTATGTTTAGAGCAAAATACATTTTAGTATTAACAATAAGCTTATAATGTGGGGATCTTAAGAATATTTTTATAGTAATTCTAAGAAGGACTCTGTATACCAGATCACTAAATGTCTTCTATATATAAAGATAACATCAAACCAGAAATTAGGGCAATTCATGTCTTCACTGAATGGCTGCTTTGTTTATCTGTTCCTCTACATTTCATTCAAACAATAAAAATTATATACCTGGTCATGTCTTCTTTGGGTTTGCACTCTCATGAAGTTCCTAAATCTAAAGCTGCATAATAGGAACTTATATTCTAGTCTTATATTGGTCCCAATTCTGGATGCTTTATTGAAAAAAATATCAAAATAAACATCCAACTAATAGAAAACTAGTTTGTCTTTATTAAACTCATTGACTTCCCAGCAATTTACTGAATTTACTATGAGCCAATCTTCAAATGTATGAACTTAAATTTTCTTGATTTCACTCAAAAGAGCACTTTTCTATGTATTACCAACTTTAATCCTTCTAATGCATTTGAATATTTTTAAAATTGCTCTTTATGTTGTATTTAAAGTCATGAATGTAAAAGAAATCAAGTTTCAAAACAAAATATATTACATTAATACTTTATATAATAATGGCTTTGATTTTTAAATTAACATCTATGTATATGTTTTTATGGAGTTCTAAGACCATGAAAGAGAAGTGTGTCTGCAAGTGCTAGTCATTAAAAGTTTCAGACATGAAGAAAGTGTCCTATATCTATGCTGTACAACATACCATGGTAGCCACTACTACATACAACTAATGAGCATTTCAAGTATAGCTAGCATGACTGAAGGAATATTTTTATTTTAATTTTAGTTGATTTAACTATATAAAAATAGTCACATATGGCTAGTGACTATATTGGACAGCATAGGGCTTGACGAAAGGTTTTACCCTTCTGATTATGATCCTCTATTAGTATATAAGTATACTGATTTATAAAGAAATTAAGTATAAACTATATTTACTTATTAGTTATATAATATAAACAAAAATATATTACAATTCTGCAATAAAATGGAGCAAACATTATCTTTAAAAGTATTATAAATCATTATTGTTACAGGTTCTCATTAGCTAGTTTTTTTTCATTAGCTAGTATTTTTAAGATATAAATAGAACATAAAGTATATCTTTAATAATGGATATAAAGATGTACCTTATATAGTGTTCTTAATTAAAAGTTTTTAATTTCTTGGAATTTTCTGTCAGATCTTAATAAACTGTCACTGTCTTAACTCTACAAAAGTATTTCTACTACAAGTAGGAAATATGTCAGCTTTGTAATTTTAGTATTACCAGTGGGAATATTTATTACATTGAATCAGTTGTTTAAACACTAGTGTCTTTAAAATAGCTTAAAGAACACATACAATTTACAATGCTTTATAATATCCTAAAAGAGAATAAAAAGATCCTTACTCTCAACACCTCTAATTAGTAAGCAATTTATGTAACATACATGAACTCTGTCAAAAATGTATGGTCTTGGTGGAGAAGCTCATGAAATCAATAGGTTAAATATTGGTAAAACATAATTTCTTTTCAAGAACTCTATCAAAATAGATGTCCTAATATTTTCTTTCACATTTGATAGTTTGATTAGCACACTTTGTTTTTAACATTCCATTTTGGATATCAGTGTAGGCAACTTTTTTTTACCTTAATAAAAATATCAGATCAGAATCAATTTTTTGGTAGAATATCAAGTTAAAAAAAGAAGAAAAGAAATATATAATAGAAATCTTAGTTATATCTGATCAGTACCCATTCTTCCTTCTAACTACTGTCTCATAGTTTTTCCTTTGGGGAACCACTTCCCCTCCACTTTTAGTCCATTTGATGTAAGTGGAACTAATAAATTGCTATATCAAAAAGTGCCCCCTCCAATCTTTTCACCCTATGTTTCAAACTGACCTAACGTGACATTGAGTGGAATGGCTGAGAAACCAAAATACATTTTGTTAGATTCTGTAATGATAAATACTTATCATAATATGAAACCAACAAAGAAGACAGTAGGAAAGAAAGAGCATCATGATATCTTTATTTAGGCATACCTGAAATCTAGGCTTCACTTCTCTGGTATATAAATCAATGCATTATCATTATTCCTTAAACTAGTTAAATTTCTGTCATCTCCAACTGAAAAAATTCTGAATAAAAAATACACTCTATTAGATGTATTACCACCTGAGAGAAATAATTGCCAAAAACTTTCCAAATTTGAAAAATCTATATCTCTATAGAGATACACACACACACACACACACACACACACACATATATCTTCTTCATTCAAGAAGCTCAACAAATCCAAAGAGAATAAACACAAAGAGATCCACCACCAGGCATATTCTAATCAAGTTATTGAGAGCTGAAAACAAAGAGAGAACCCTAAAAAGAGCAAGAGAGAAGTTATTCATGTCCTGTAGGAGATTCATAAAATTAACAGATTTTTCATCAGAAACTATGGAGGCCAAAAGGGACTAGGATGATAATTTGAAGTGCTAGATTTTTTAAGTCAACCAAAATTTCAGTATCTGGCAAAATGAAATTAAGACATTCCCAGGAAAACAAAAGTGGAGGATGTTCGTTGATGCAGGCTTGTCATAGTAGAAATACTTCTAATATTAAAGGGTCCCGTAAACTGACATGAAAGGACACTAGAAAATAACTTGAAGCCATATGAAGAAAGAAAATAAAAGAAAGCCCTGGTAAGGGTAAATATACAATTTAATCTAAAATCAAGTATTACTGTATTATTAGTTTAGAAGTCTTAATGTTCTGTATCATTTGAAAAATACACAAAAAATGTAAATCTATGTTGACAGTCAAATAATGTAAAAGCTCATATGTTTTATTAAAACACAAGAAGCAAGCTGTATAGGGACAAAATTTTTGTATGTTATTAGGGCTAAGTTGATGTGAATTCACATTAGATTACTATAAACTTAAGATACTAATTGTAATCTCCTGGGTGATCACAACATATCTAAATAAATACATGAAAGCAAATATTACAGGAATATAAAGAATACACTAAGAAAGAATATCAAACAGAAAAGAAGCCAGTAACAAGAAAAATGAAAAACAAAATTGGTAGAAGGCATTCAGAAAATTATGAAATGGGTAGTCCTTATCAGTAATTACTTTAAATGAAAATGGTTATACTCTCCAATCAAAACACAGAGGTTCTCAAATGGATTTTTAAAAATGCATGATCTAACTAAATGCTGTCTATAAGAGGTTTACTTTAGATGGGAAGACACAAATCAGTTGAAAGAAAAAGAATGGGTAATATATTCCATGCAAATAGTAACCAGAGAAAAGTTGGTAGCCATATTATATCACGCAACACAGATTTTCAGACAAAAACTCTTTCCAAAGGCAAAGATAGATCTAATATACTGATTAAATGGTCAATTAATCAAGAATATATAAAATTATAAATATGCATGCACTTATAACAGAACCCATATATGGCACATATATCCCAAGATAAATAAAACAAGCACAGACAGAACTGGAGGTAGAAACAGATGTTTTCAAAGATTTCATTACACCACTTTGGATAATAAATAAGTGCATCCAGACAGGAGATCAACATGGAAATGCAGAACTTGAACAATACTATAAACCAACTAGACCTAAGACACATATAAAACACTCTACCACCAATAGAATACACATTCTTTTCAAGTGTACATAGAACGTTCTCCAAGACTTATCATCTAATAGGCTAGAAAACAAATTTAGATAAATTTTAAAAGATTAATATCATTAAATCTTCTCAATCCCAATGGAATGAAACTAGAAATCAATAACAGAGAAACTAGAAATTTCACAAATATGTGGAAATTAAACCATAAAATCTTACCCAATGGATCAAAGCTAAAATCACAAGGGAAACTAGAAAGCACTTAAAAATGTATAACAAAACAATAAGATACAAAAATTAGGGGATGCTGCTAAAGCAATATTTATAGGAAAAATTAAAGTAGTAAAACATATACATTAATAAAAACCCTAAAATCAATACCCAAACTGCACACCTTAAAAAACTATAAAAATAAAGACAGGGAGATACTGAGAAAACTAACCCCAAAACAAGCTGAAGAAAGGAAATAATAAAGATTAGAGTAAGGATAAATGACATAAAAAATCGAAAAGTAAAATGAATTGATGAAGTCAAAACTTGGTTCTTTGAAAAGATAAAAAAGAAGAAAAAAGTCAGTAACTTTCTAGCAGACCTAGAATGAAAAATAAAGAAGATATAAAGTCAGAAATGAACATCAACCTTGTTATTGACATTTAATTTTTTTATGTTTATTTATTTTTGAGAAAGAGAGATAGAAAATGAGTGAGGGAGGGGCAGGGTGAGAGAGGGAGACACAGAATCCAAAGCAGGCTTCAGGCTATGCCAAGCTCTCAGCACAGAGGTTGACATAGAACTTAAACTCACTAACTAGGAGATCATGATGGGTGAAGTTGGACACTTAACTGACTGAGCAACCCAGGTACCCCATTACTGATATTTTAGAAATGAGATAATTATAAAGGAATATCATGAATAACTACACATCAACAAATTAGATAACCTAGATATAATAAATTCCTACAAACACCTCAACTACCACAACTGACCTAAGAATATAGAAAAAAAAATCTCAACAAACCTATAACAAATAGACTGAATCAATGTAAAATCTTCCTAACAAAAATAGTCCAGCAACAGATGGCATCACTGATGAATTCTACCAAACATTTAAGAATTAACACCTCTACCTCTCAAACAGTAGTCTTCCATATAATAGAAGAGGAAGCAATACTATCTAACTTATTCAATGAGGCAAGTATTATCCTGACACAAAATCCAAAGATAGCACACAAAAAGGAAACCCTAGACCAATATTTGTTATGAATATAAACACAAAAATCCTCAATAAAGTATTAGTAAACCAAATCCAACATCATATTTAAAAGATTATATATCACTGTCACATGACACTTATCCTAAACATTCAAATTTGGGTTAATGTAAAGAAATCAATCAGTAAAACACACTTTATTAATTATATTAATAAAATCAAAGTTATCATTTCAATAGACTGAGAAAAAGCATCTGGCATATGCCAAGACTCTTTCATGAGAAAAACACTCAGAAAACAAGGACTAGAAGAAAACTAGCTGAATATGATAATGGAAATTTATGGGTGAAAAATTCCACAGCTAACATAACACAATGCTCAAAGACTACAGGCTTTTACCTTAAGATCTGGAACAAGACAAGTATGCTCACTCCTATTCAACACTGAACTCAAAATTTTAGTCAGAACAATTAGGAAATAAAAACAAATAATAGTCTTCCAAATTGGAAGGGAAGTAGTAAAACTATTTCTATTAATAGATGAGATGATCCAATAGATAGTATATTCCAATTAATCCAAGAAAACACTATGGTCATAAAGTATATCAAGCAAATTATCAGAGTACATGATCAACATACAGATATTGATTGGATTCTAAATACCAACGTTAAATAACAACAACATTAAACATGAGAAAACAATTATATTTACAATAACATGCAAAAAATAAAATAACTAGGGATACTTTTAACTAAGGAGGTGAAATATTTGTGTACAAAAAAGTATAAAACATTTGTTGAATGAAATTAAATACCTAAATAAATGCAAAGTTATCCATGTTTGTTGTTAAGACGGCAATAATGAAGAGGTCTATAGATTCAATGCAATCCCTTTCAAAACCTAACACTATTTTGGGGGTGGTGGGCAGAAATGGAAAAGCTTATTCTCAATTTCATATAGAATTAAAAGAGTTCTAAGAAGTCAAAACAAACTTGAAAAAGAACAAATTTGGAGAATTCACATTTCCTGATTTTACTACCTACTACAAAGCTACAGTAAACAAAGCCATGCGGGGCTAGCACAGGAGAAGTACATAGTCTAATGGAAAAGAATTGAGAATCTAGGAAAAAGAAAACATGCATCTATGGGCAGTTTTTGACAAAGGGTCCTGAGATGATTCAATGGGGGAAAATACTCTTCAATAAATGGTCTGAGACAACTGGATATCTATAAACAAACAAACAAACAAAAAAGATGTACCTCTACCTCATACCACTTACAGAAATTAAAAAAAAAAAGATGAAAGACCTAAATATAAAAAAGATGAAAGAGTTAAAACCATAGAACTCTTTAGAGAAATCATAGGAATAAGTCTTAATTTGGCTTTGGCATTGGATTCTTAGATATGTCACCAAAAGTATGAGCAGCAAAACAAAGAATAGGTAAGCTAGATTTCAACAAAATTTAAAACAAAGATGTATAAAAGGACATTACCAAGAAAATAAAACACAGCTATAGAGTGCATTTTTGTAAATCACATCTCTGATAAGGATCTGGCATCCAGACGATATGACTAGATCTGAAAATTCAACAAGACAAACACCCCAACCAAAAAATGAACAAACGACTTTAGTAGTCTACTTCAAAGTAGATATACAAATGGCCAAGAAGCAATTAAAATATGTTTAATGCCATTAGTCATTAGGAAACTGTAAGTCCAAAACAATAATAAGGTTCTACTTCACATCCTCAATAATACATATAACAAATCAAAAATCAAAATATTGGTGAGAATTTAGAAGTATTGACTTTCCTCTTGGAAACTGTGCACATTGCTGCTAAGGATGTAAAATGTTTCATCTCCCATGGAATGGAAAAGTTTGGCAGTTACTTAAAAACTTAAACCTAGAATTACCATGTGTGCTCAATTATCTCTAGTCATCAAGGAAATATAAATCACAACTACAATGAAATACCATCTCACACCATTAGGATGACTATTATTAGAAAGGAGATAAGAAATGTTGAGGATGTGGTGGTGGGATATAAACTGGTGTGGCCACTATGGAAAAGAGTAAAGAGGTTCTTCAAGAAATTAAAAATAGAATTGCCATATGATCCAACAATCCTATTTCTGGATATAAAACCAAGGGAAACAAAACCATGATTTCAAAGAGACATCTATACTTCCAATATTCACAATAGCCAAGGTATGGGAACAACCTAAAAGTCCATCATTCATATATATATTATATATGCAATATGTGATATATGATATATATTATGTGATATATTACAATTCTAAAAGGAAATCTAGTCACTTATAACAATATAGATGAATCTGGAGAGCACTATGCTAAGTGAGATGAACCAAAGATAAAAAAAATGGCATCATTTACATGTGTCAGAATGGAGGAAATAGGGAGAGAATGATAAAAGGGTAAAAATATTCATATTTTTTCATATTTTTCATATTTTTTCATAATGTAAACCATGATGACTGTAGTTGATAACAATGTATCACCAAATTACAAAAACAAAACAAAAAACAAAGAAATGTATCTGATAATGGATATGGTAATTAACCAAATGGTAGAAATCCTTTCACAGTGTGTGTATATGTGTGTGTGTGTATCAAATCACAGCAATATACACTAAATATCTTACAAGTTTACTTGTAAATTATACCCCAATAAAGCTGGAAAGAAAACAAAATAATTATAAAGAAAAGATTGGAAGAAAGGAAAACTAGGTACAAGAAGAAATGTTGCCAGGCTATTGCAGTCACCCAGGAAGGAGATAAAGGTAGTCTGGGCTCAGACAAGGCAACAGATGTAGAAAAGAACAGATGCTTTAGATTTTAAAAGACAAGATTAACAGTATCAAATTCTAGAACATTTCTCCAGGTATTCTAGAAGTTGCTATGAACATGCTTCTATTAGCCCCTTAGGTCTGTATGGTTTTTCCCCTACCATGTACCCTATTATATTTATGCATAGCTAAAAAAAAAATACCCTCCCATGTTTATGCCTGTGGTAAATGCACTTCAATTTGAAGTATCAGAAAGAGACTGATTCTGCAGCTAGTTACTCAGCTGGCCATAGTGTCTGGATACCTAATAGGTATCTGAAAGTTACTATGACCCCTGAATAAAAGGTTAAGCTGCTATCTTACACAAACTCTGGAACATGGGTTACTAATGGCAGCCAAGTTTATCAAATAGGTTATAAAAAGAGACTATTTAAAAGTCTCCATTACCTAGGTTATTACACAGAAAGTATTTTACATACATGTATAAATCATTTATCAAAAATGTTCCAACTGTAATTTTAGATAAAATATTATTTGTCCTTTAAAAAGTGGGGCTGCTTTTTAATAAGCAGAAATCCTGAAGAGCAAACTTTTATTCTAAATGGGTTGTTGGAACCTAAGGGTTGAGTGAACAGATGCAGGTGGTGTAACAAGTCATCTTGCTTGAATGGAAGTCCTATGAGTCCGTTGCCATCATCAGCACTGTCCTCTCTTATAATGAAGGGCATTACTCACAAAACAAGGGTAACCAAGTGGGAGGTCCATTGACACAGTAAGTCTGGCCGCATGTAACTTCTGTGATTCTTCCTAAATGTACAAGGAACACAGTATCTGCCGGAAGCCAAGTGAAGCAAGGCACAGACATGAGAAGGCCCAAAGTGGGGCTTAATTTTTAGACTGTCTTTAATCTTACTAGTGTTTTTTTTTTTTTTTGAGTTATAATGTCAACATGAAAAAAAACCAATCAATTCTGCCTGTTTTATAAAAGGACTTAGTGAGATCATCTACACTGCTGAGAAGATGAGGATCTCTTAACCTGTCAAGTCATATGATCTAAGTGAATGATGAGAACATAGAATTGGGCTGGAGAACACAGTGCCAGCTGCAGAGAAATTCCAAATCTTCTCCACAAAAAAATGAACATCAAACAATTTCTCAGTTTTATACCATTTTCCACAGTCCCATTGCATAGATCTAGGTTAAAGCCTTTGGGGACAACATGAGCCTTTCCTTTCTAGACTAGAAAATCTATTTATCTGGCTGACTCAAAAGCTTCAGGATGTATTAGGCAAGATATTTACAGTACCCCTTCTTCAAGAAAGGTTATATTGAGCAAAAGATGAAAAGTCATGATCCTAAAATAACCATATATAGTAAAATTCTATATTAAATTTATCTCTATGTGAAACCCAAAATGCCTTCCTGTCAACACACACACACATGCCTCTCTGGACAGAGATTATTAGAAAAAGATTAAGGTAGAGCCTATACAACTCTTAACAATATGAAATGTGAATTGATCATACCACCAAAAGACACAAAGGAATATGTCAGCAATAACTTGTTTACTATTATCAGATAAATACAGCACTTTGTTTTAGGTTTTCCTACCTAAACTTATTTATTCAAAGTCAATTTCCACACCCCATTTGTAATTTTGCATCATGAAAGTTTTCCATATACTATGTTTCCTCACTGTGAATTACATGAAATAAATATATATCTGCCTTTCTCATCTTTTTAAAAATAATTATGTATTTTCTCATCAAGCACTCATCTTCATTGCTTTCCTGCTATGAGTACATTTATTCATTCACTCAAAATATAATGACAACTATAACAAAAATTCACTGAGTTCAGACTTGGCTTGGTTGGGCAGAGAAATAAAAACAAACTTAACATTTTAAACTATACTTTGGAAAATAGATATGCAGGAAAAAGCTCAATATATATATTCATTCCAGATAAGCATTCCATAGCCTTGATTTTCCAAAAATATAAAAATAGTATTAGATTGTATTTATTTTTTACATATATGAACTACTAATTCTACCTCACTTAAAGTACCTAATCTCTATATAAAATGTTCATCTTTTGTTTTCATTATTCAATTTGGGAAAGATAACTTAATATCCATTACTCTGGGTATATTATGTCCCTCACTTGATTTTTTTAGTTTAATTATTTTTAATTTTTATTCAAATTCTAGTTATCATAAAGTGTACCCCACTTTATTTGTAAATTAAGATCACTACCTTTAAATACTGAATAATTAAAACTTAGATCTCAACTAACGGTATTCTTTAGTTTTTAATTGCATAAGAAGAAACTAAATATTACTTTAATCTAAATATTACTTTAATCTAAATCTAAATATTACTTTAAAACTGCATCCGGGGGCATCAGGGTGGCTCAGCGGGGTGCCTAGGTGGCTCATTCGGTTAAGCGTCCAACTTCAGCTCAGGTCATGATTTCACAGTCTGGGTTTGAGCACCGCATTGGGCTCTGTGCTGACAGTTCAGAGCCTGGAGCCTGTTACAGAATTCTGTGTCTCCCTCTCCCTGTGCCCCACCCTCTCTCACACTCTGCCTCTCTCCATCTCTCAAAAATAAATAAAACGTTAAAAAAATTTTAAAAATAAATAAATAAAACTGCATCCACTGATACTTTATAAAAGATACGTGTTCAAATAACAGTGTCAACTTTCAGGACTTTGCAAGTGAAATAAGACATGTTCAGTCTTTAAAGATCATGAAAATGAGTGAGCATTTCTTTAAATTCAGAATACAGAATACAGAAATTCTGAAAATCTGTAATTCAGGATACAGAAATTCTTAAAATCTTCTTACCATAACAATTGGTAACAAAAACAACAACAGCAACAACATCAAACAAACAAAACAAAAAAGCAAAGCTTTGGTATCTTGAAAATTCTCCTGATTTGTTTATATCCCAGAGCATCTGTTATCCTTAGCCATGCCATGCAGGGTGGAATCCCCCCAGACTTCAATAGTTGTGGTCACTGCAATGCCTAGAATTTGAATACTAAGCGATGTATCAATGTCAGCACGTGTTAAAGGGAATTTGGGATCTGGATGATTGGTCCTAAAGGAACAAAATACCCTCTTTTCAATTATCTGAGTTTTAAAGTTTGATCTTTAGATCTCAGAAGACTGATAAAGAACATAGATTGTCCCTGCTGTTCTAGGATAACTGTATTTACATGTGAGGTGTCCATCTTTAATACTAGTCATCTGACTCTAAAACTCTCTGTTTATGAAAAAGTAAATTAATTTAAGACAAGACACAATCTCTACAGTCAAGGAACTTACAAGCTACCTAGAGACATGAACATATAAATAAGGTATTAGTTGTAATGCATTTAAAGAAGTATTTATATACATTTCTAAGATACTATAAGAACCTCAAAAAGAAAAAAAAAAAAAAAAGAAGAGCCATTAACTGTATCATCTGGTTTGAGCTCAAATACCCCTACACAGGAAACGCAGACTGTTAAAGGACAGCTACAAAATTTCTATTCAGGTAAGGTAAGAGAAGAAAAAACAAAAACAGAACAAAACAAAAGAAAAAAAACAAACCTGGTTTTAAGGCAGTGGGAAAGGCAAAGAGACAAAAATAACACGTCTTGCACTAAGGAAGGATAACTATTTCAGAATGCTGATGCATAACCATGAAGGAAGAGGAGAGGGGTGAGAGAACTAAACCAGATAATTTCTAAAACATTTTTAATATTACACTTGTTTGTACAGATAAAATAGTTTCATTTGTTTTTTTCATTTACTTTTTGTTTGATATGCCTTTATTCTCCCTATAGTGATGTTATGTTGCAGAAAAATTTAGGATGCAGTTGCTACAAAAAGTTGTATCCTTGGGCAAATCATTTAACTGTTGTGTACCTTGGTTTCCTTATCTTTTAATTGGAAGAATAATGCAGACAACCTCTGTGTTACTCATTAATGATACGATTATACTGGAGGCTGGAAAGTTTAGGGTTATTATTTTTACTATCATGGTCCAATTTAAGGATTCCCAAATGAATATATGCATCTGTGTGCATTATTATATTCCCATATTAAGAAATAATACAATTCAATATGAAAAGTTAGAGTCACTGAAAACAGAATACAGGAGGGCTAACGTTTCTATAGCAGATCTTCCTTTTACCTAGGCAAAGAAGGACACATTATCAATTATTTTTCATTACTGAAAAAAAAAAAATAGAACACTTGGGTCTAAGTAAGACTTCCTTTAGAACTGAAGCTTAAATTTCTCACATTATTTAAAATATTTTTAATGTTTATTTTTGAGAGATAGAGAGAGACAGAACACAAGTAGGGAAGGGGCAGAGAGAGAAGAAGCCATAGAATCTGAAGCAGGCTCCAGGGTCTGAGCTGTCAGCACAGAGCCTGACACAGGACTCAAACTCAGAAACCAGGCAATTATGATCTGAGCCAAAGTTGGACGCTCAACCGACGGAGCCACATCTAAATTTCTCACATTATTAATGGGATTACCAAGTGATAAAGTAGGTAATATTCTCATGTAATTGTTATAATTAATGAAACATTACTTTTGGTGCCTACCAACAAAGCCAATGATACAACTTTTAATCATAAGATGATAGCATTTCATTGAAATGGATTGCCATTATTAGTCTCTGATACTCTGACTTCATTTAAGAATAAAATTTGGACATCCTTTTGATGTATATTTGTTCTTCCAGGTATTTGTTTAACTGGCATTTTGATGAACGTTGAACAGAGGAGAAAACTAGATACATCATATTCATATTAAAATTAACACAAATAAACATGATCTTAATGAATACATTGACAGTAGACAGAAAACCATCAAATAAAGATGCAGATGTCCATGTCAGACATACAAGTAAAAGACCATGTGGTTTCTACTCTCTGAAACATTACTGTGTAGAAAAATACTGGGAGAAAAATCCAATAAAATTGAATATATCTTCCTTCTTTTTTTTTTTCCTCAGTTGAAATTAATGATGATATATTACTGTGCATAATATATGACCACCTATTATGTATCCATTGCATTTGGATCCATCTTACTAACATGTCTATTTTTCTTTCTTAATACCACAACTTATAAAATATAACTCATGGTATCTCTGATAGAATAAGGGGTGATATTAGACATTTGGAAAAAAAATAATTTGAGAATAATGAATTAAAAGAAACTAAGTAGAAAAACTAGAAATAAAAGTCAACTGCTGTACAAGGTCAAGGGAATGCTGGATTTTTAATTTTGTTTTATCATAAAATGATGCTAAAAATGAATTTCCATGTGTAAGGTTTCTGAAATAACATAGCTCATTCTCACATGCTATTAATAAAATAATCGTTCAAAGATTTATGTATGCAAAGTCACAGACATTGTGCTGCAGGCTAGTGGTTATATATATAAATGTTACAGGCTTAAAGCTTAGTTGGGAAAGTATACACCTAGACAAATACTTTCACTTGAGAGTAAAACTGCATACGTGCTGAAGAGTGAAAACATATCTAATTTGTTTTCCCTGTATCTTCTTTTCTTATGTAGAACTCTAGTGATAAAAGCTACTCTATAAATTTATGTTAAATAAGTGAACAAATGAATATAAGGACCAGGGAGAACCCTGAGGAGGAGCACTAAATTAAAAGAGGAGGTTCAAGAATGACTTCTTATAGAGATAAAGAGAATAGAAGTAAATCCAGTGAATAACATTTATCCATTCAAAAGTTTAAACATTGTAATGTCAACTGTCATAGAACCTTATCAAGTGTTTTTAAAAATTGGCTCACAGTGCTGCTCACCATGAATAAGACAAAAGAAAATTTAAAGTACAAAGAGATGCCTAATGGATTATATGGACTATAACCCTGAAACTTAGAGAAATACATCTTTTGGAAGCAGGTAAGCAAGTGTATCAGAACTAGAGAAAACAATGTTAGTCATCATTTAATTCTCCGCTCATGTCTGTGAAAAAGGCATTAGCATTGTCCTCATTTTGCAGATTAAAAAAAAAAAAAGGATGCCATTGTCCTCATTTTGCAGATTAAAAAAAAAAAAAGGATGCCTGGAGGACCATTCAAAAGTGCACAATCAGTATGTTGCAGAGCAAGGAAAAACAAAACAAAACACCACACAACAACCCAGGTCTGACTTCAGAATGTCCAGTGCTCTAGTGCCTGCAGATGATATACCAAGAACAAGAATAAATTCTACAAGGTTATAGTAATAATACAGTAATAAGCAAGCTACCATCTATTGACTGCTTGGGATGTGTGAGAAAATGCCAGGCACTCTACACATATTATCTTTTTTGAATCCTCACATCAAGTTATAGTATAAACATCTTCATGAATTAAATGATTAGAAAACTGAGCCTCAGAGTTAAGCTATATGACTTATTAAGACAATAAAGTTAGAAATAGAAGAGCTTAAATTCAAGTATAGATATTTCTGAAATCCAAATATTGTTCTCTCTCAGATTGTTGAACTGCCAAAGAACCTAAGTAGTGTCTACTCAAACTGGAAGAATTTTGTCTATAATCAGTGACGTTTGAAACAAAAGATGACAGTATCCTAGACAGACATAACACTTGAGGCAAACTTGGCTTTAAATATCGCAGTTAATCATTATAAGTGATGCCAAAGAGCCCTACTTTGTTTTTTCCCAGGAAAAAAACGGTGAATTTGGTTAATATGGTCCTTTTAGTTAAAAAATCACTATCATTTTTGTTTGGATATAATGGTTTCAATTTCTCTATGATTTAAATGAAACTTCTTACAGTCTTCAAAGTATTGAAATGCATCACTCTTTGCATATTAATATTTTAATGGCCCTCTTTGGTTCCTTAGTATCAAGGCCAAATTCTACTGACTAGCATCTATGCCTTCTGCAATACATTCCATGTTTAATTATTAGTCAAGGCTTAAATGCCACTATTCCAGCATAAATTGGAAACCAACATAAACCTTCCAACTACTCCAGACAGACTTGTATCCTTTTCCAACACTCTTTGTCGTATCTCTGAACTTTTGTTCATCTAAGTTCAATTCGGGGAAAATGCTTTAGTGGAATCACCTTTTTGAAAATTAGCAGTTAGATTTACAAATGTACAGTGTTTTGCAGCATCTTGTGACCTATCTGGAAAGCCCATAATTTACATGCACCCTCTTAATTTCTACTGAGATGCTTTCAGATAATACATCTGAGAGTAGTGGCAATTAGTTGCTTACAATTATTATATAACTGTCTATTGTATAACACACCTGGCAAAAAGAAAAATAAAAACTAACACAATCACTGGTCATTGCTAATGTTATCACTCTTCTACAAACACGGTAATGGAATAGAACAAATTCTCTATACAGAATATTCTGTGAGGTAGTACTAAAGCATCTAGACTTCTCATTATTTTTATTGACCACTAACTACTTTGGTTTAATAGGTTTGTCAGAATCCTGAAAATATCATGTCTATCAATCACAAGACATGCTGATTTTCTGGAGGTCTGTGTTGAGCAGATGGTCAATGTCTGTAGCCAGCAAGCCTGCCAGTGTTATGCTGCATTTGCTTCTGCTAGCAATGCATGCATCATCAGATCATATTCCACATCTCAGAGACTGGAAATCATTTTCACATTGTCATCATTATTTTCTGACAAGAAAGACAACCATGGATTTCTAAAAATATACATGTATTCAGTTAAGTATCAACTTGGCAACACCCTTAGCTTTGGAGATATTTTTTGTAACTCATAATAGATTTCTTTGTCATATTTTCAGACAGTGGGGAAAATACCTGGTACTAGCATATGTTACAAGCACTGTAGATTTACTTTTTTTTCAATTACCTCTGCTTTTCATGGGGACTTCCAACTGTATTTTTACTCAATTGTCCATTCTCTGCTATTCTAGATCACACAGTGAGCTATCAAATGACTTAGAATAGATTTATCTGGACTAAGCAAACTTTCAGATTTTAAACAATGTAATCTATATCATATGTATACATCATATGTACCATATGTATACATATTCATCATATGCATATATATCATGTGTGAATAGATGTGGCATATATATTCTCATATATATATATATATATACATATGGATGTATCTTTCCTTTTGTACTTTTAACTTTTAGAAAAGCTATAGGAAATCAATTGTCTTGCCAATAAATGGTGAGCAGCTGTGGATAATAAATGATCAATATGAAATGTTGCACCCTGTGTAACATTTTCTTTCTTTCTTTCTTTTTTTTTTTTTTGAAGCTGGGACTATATGTCAGATTGAATCAAAATCAGAGAGTCTAATTTTTTTTCTGGCTTTCAACCAGATTAAGTTTGCACCCATATGTTTTAGCTTAGAGTATGATGTCTTGGTTCTGTTTTGAACAAGGAGCTATTTTCCCCCTCCCATGTTCAGACTAGCCAATTAATTAATATTAGAATTGTCCTTCATGCATGTGTTAGTCTGACCAAATCAAATCTATATAATGAACTTCAAACTATATATAATAATGTGCTAGACTCAAAAATGTTTCTCAAAAGAATGTAAATAATTAAATATAAAATAGGTCCATCAAGAAATAATAGTGTCCAAAGCTCCCAAATAAATATTAAGTGCATTATTAAAATAATATCTCAGGGTAAATACAGAAATATTTTACAATGAAGTTGAAACTTACAATAAATTAAAGGTGTATCTGTGTACTTTGTTATTTTCTACATGATAGTATGTCTGTTACAGGATTATAGGTAAATCAAGAAATCTGAAAATTCTAAAACTTTGTAAAGATGTTAATATTATTGTAATTTTTAAGAGATATCATTCAGACCTTTCTGAGAATTAGCTAAATGTGGAGGATTTACTGAGGCATTTCAAAATGATCTACATCATTACATAAAAACTAAATCTTTAAAATAATTTTTCATTCATATTAAGAAACTGATAATACTGAGTTTTTATGAGGTTTGGATGAGAACTCCTCCTTTCTCTTTTACTCAAAACCAACCATTTCTTTCCCACTTGACATCCCATTAGTCATGAAATGGAGAGGAAAGGGAGATATTGCTAGCTATTTCTTGGAATAAAGGCATTGAGAAAGAGATGAGCACCTTCATTTCCTGAGATTCCAGACTACTACAATATAAACTAAATACTATCCGAACCCTACAGAACTGAATGCAAAGGAAAATGCATTGAGGCCTAGTGTCGAGACCCTGTGTTAAAACTCCCAGTCTAGGGGCGCATCAGTGGCGCTCAGTCGGTTAAGGGTCTGACTTCGGCTCAGGTCATGATCTGGTGGTTCGTGAGTATGAGCCCTGCATCAGGCTCTGTGCTGACAGCTCAGAGCCTGGAACCTGCTTCAGATTCTATGTCTCCCCCTCTCTTAGCCTCTCCTCTGCTCATGCTCTGTCTCTCAATAATAAACAAACATTAAGAAATTTAAAAACAAAAAGAAAAAAACACTCTTCTGTCTAGTTGGGAAACAAGCTGATCCAGTGAGCTAAAATGATCCCAATAGTATTCACTTCTCATATGCTTTACAAGACTTCATTGCTTATAATATTTTAGGATAAATTATCAATTTCTATTTTGTACTTTTTTAAAAAGAACACCTAAAAATTGCAAAACTAAAAAAAAAAAAAACCTAAATTATTTTTCCCTGTTTAATGCTTTAAGTTTTATGGAAGATTCTCTTAGTAAGGAAGTATAACTTTAATTATTTTAGGAATGTGAAATTTTGGTCATTTAACTATGTGAAGTTGAATTTTACTTGAGGACTAAAATCAGCGTGAGATTTTAGCTAGAGTTAAAAACAATTGCTTAGTGATTCATGAAACATTGGAATTGATACTTCAGTGAGACAGTGACTTACATTTTGACTTTAAAATTTTTCAAGAGCTTATAATCTATTATGATACTAAACTACAGATTCTTTCAAAATCCCTGACTCCACAATTTGCTATAAATATCTATCTTAAATTTGGAGTGCTTAAGTAAAGAGCATTTATGATATGGCTAATTCAGGCCTCTCAAAGAGTTTTTTTGTGTGGCTTTTTTTCATCCCACATTTTTGTACACAGACTGTAAGTATCTCTGCAAATCGCTCTGATGGGGTAATCACAGTTATGCTGCCCTACCTCAGAATAAATCCTAAAAATCATTCCCATCATCTTGAGAATATAATCTCTTTCATAATCCTTCCAAGGAAAGAGAAGACATTCTTGCTCTTTTACATTCTTTTCCTGGATCTCCAAATCCATCGAACATTCTATATAATGCAGATATTGTATAAAAAGGAGACTCAGAAATGTGTCTAAATCATTAAGTCATAAGAAGTTAAAAGTACAGTAAATTACTCAATAGAATTATCCAATCGCTTTTCATCTCAAACACATACGTGATTGTTAAAAGCTACAATCAATAGCACACAACATGCAGGCCTGAGGCTAGATTTTAGAACAATCAAACTGGTTAGAAATTTTAATAATCATTCATAAGATTTCTTTGATGTGATGAGGATGGTAGTGGTTACACTAAGGAAATCAGTTTTACTTTTTTTTTTTTTTTTTGCTTTTTAATTAACATGTGCACTTCAAGTTATTTTACAAAATTACAGTTAATTCTCAGAATAATGATACCAAAAATAAAGTAGGAAGAGAAGTAGAATGTGTAAGAGGAAAGAAAGACTAACAACAAGTTCTAAGAATCTAACATATGCATTTGTCATGCATTTTAGCTTTGGAATGATGTTTTGTGTCATAGAGCTAAATTTTCTTTTTTGAAAAATGTAGGTTTGAGAGTACAGAGGAAATAATAAGTTAATTCTGATATTCTACTGAAAAAAAGTATGTTGAGTTGAATATATAAAAACCTAACTTGAAACAGAAAGGAATAAATTATCAGTCCTTATAGTTATATTGTTATTGCCACAACAGGCTTACGAGGGTGATACTCATAGGTATCTTATTTAGGGTCAGCATATTTGAGTATTTTTAAGAAGAATGAAACATTAATAATTAGGTTACCATGAAACCTGTTAAAAGATGGAAACTATTCTCATCTTCACTTTGGGCAGAGCCTTGATTAAAACAGAGAAGTTTTCCTCCCATAGCTACTTTTGTTGACCTCTCAAAAAATCTGAAGGAATGACTTTATTTTGAAATTTTCAGGTCCTCAAAGAAAATTAGCATAATTAAATCTAGCAGTAGAATTACCCAGTAGATCCCTAATTTTTATCTCTGCCAACCCCCCAGCAAATACTTAGTGCTTTGGAAAACACTGCATTATAGAACCATTAGAATGCTCTAAGAAATATCAGTTGGTTGACAATATGTAAAACCCAACTATTATTGCTTGGAAGGATGGGCATCATTTTAAAATAATATTTAGTAACAATTGCATAATTTATAACATATTGGGTGCAAAAAATACAAAAGAAAAGTAGTTACTTGAATGGTTGGTATAATATCTTCAGTAGTCAAATTGATATAGCTATGAATTTTGTAGTCTGGGTACCAATAAAAGAAGAATTTTGTTTGACAAGCCAAAATAATAATGAAAACATGACTACCCTTGGTCATTCATATAAGAAAAGAAACTAACAGATATTAGCATAGTGAATTATAGGGAAAAAATGATTTCCTTGTCATTTTACTGGAACAATACTACAAATGAGTAGGGGAAATGCAGAAGAATATAATCAGTCTAAAAGTCCAGAACATGGTAAGAATCTAGTCTTGTTAATTTTGGTGTAACAAGAAAATAGAATTCTAGATAAAGCCAGTACTTAATTTTCCTATTGTAAATTAATATAACATTTTAGTAAATCATGATCATTTCAAAGTATTAGGAATGGATAGTTTTAATATTAACTTTTTCCAATCTTCATAATCTTTATTCTGATTAGCTTTTCCCATCAGTATAGTACAATTATGTATATATTTATTTCTTATAAAAATAAGCATTTATAAATTACATCTTATGGTTTATGGGTAACAGAATGGATAGAGAAAAAACGGACTTAATTCTTTTACAAGACTTCTTCTAGGTAGATACTTATAACTAATTTGATCCCTGTGAGAAAAAAATTGATGTAGATATGGAGATTTTCATTTTACAAATAAGAAAAGTGAGGTACAAAGTATTTACTCCTAATCACTATGTAGAAGGTCTTACATCAAAGTAAACCAGTTGGCTTTATTATTTCACTATAAGAGATGTTATTATTATAAATATTCCAGTGTAGGAATATATAAAATAATAATATGCATTATAAATATGATTATAAAATTTACTATCTAAATCAAGATATTGCTGAGAAAGAAGTTTCTTAAAGTCACTCTGGGACAATAGGAACAAACTGGACTTCATCTAGGCAAATGGGAAAATAGATCACCCTAGGTATAATGAAGTAAGGTATAATTAGCCCTTACAGGCAAAATATAAGAACTATTGTATTTCCATGTAAGAAATAGTTCCAAGTAGTTAATTCAATGAAAGTTAATTTCTTCAATACAAAATTCAGATATTATACACACAAATGCACATGCCCACATGCATTATATATTAGAAATACTCGTTAAGTGCAAATACATAGTTTCTGAAGCATTACAGCAAAAACTAGTTGTCATGTTAAGGATGCCATATTAAATTACTTATTTGAAGTCAACTCACACTTTCACAATGGGTAGGTAATGATCATGTGTATATCTTAGGTGTAGCTCATAAGCGACTCTGGTGAATGGATGCAATAACTTGTATTAAATATGTGTTCGCATATTTAAATTTGTTGGGTTTTTTCAATTTTTTAATCTTTATTTATTTTTGAGAGAGTGAGAGAGAAAGAGAGTGAGCAGGAGAGGGGCAGAGAGAGAGGGAGATACAGAATCCAAAGCAGGCTCCAGGTCATGAGTTGTCAGCATACAGCCTCACATGGAACTTGAACTCACCAACCCCTATGTTTTGTTTTCTTTTACACAATTTTTAATGTGTTCTATTATTTTACTTTGAGAGACAGAGAGCGAGCGGGGGAGGGGCAGAGAGAGAGGGAGATACAGAATCTGAAGCAGGCTCCAGGGTCTGAGCTGTCAGCCCAGAGCCCAACGCAGGGCTCGAATGCACTAATCGTGAGATCATGATCTGAGCCGAAGTTGGACACTTAACCAACTGAGCCACCCAGGCGCCCCAAGAAAATTTTTTAAATGCTTATTTATTTTGATAGTGAGTTGGGGAAGGGGAGAGACAGACAGAGAGAGACAGAGACAGAGAGAGAGAGAAAGAATATGAATGAATTAATAGATGCATGAATTCATCCCAAGCAGGCTTCATACTGTCAGTGCAAAATAGGATCCTGGGGGGCTTGATCTCACAAGCTGTGAGATCATGACATGAACTGAAATCAAGAGTTGGGCACTTAACTGACTGAGCTATCCAAGCACCTCTCTTAAGAGCTTTTTGAAGGTAGGGTGCCTGGATGGCTCAGTCAATTAAGTGTCCAACTTTAGCTCAAGTCATGTTGTCACAGTCCATGGATTCGAGGCTGGCATTGGGCTCTTTCTTGACAGCTCAGAGCCTGGATCCTGTTTCAGATTCTGTGTCTCCCTCTCTCTCTGCCCCACCCCTAACTCATGCTCTGTCTCTCTCCATCTCTCAAAAATAAATAAATGTTAAATTTTGCTTTTTTTTAAAGAGAGATTTTTGAAGATAAGTTCAGGGTAATGGCAAAACATAACTTTCATCAACCAGTCACACATTCTAGTATCCAGAAAGAAGATAAACCTGGGATTCAAGTGAAATATTCATACCCAGTTTTATTTCTTCAACATCTGCATAAGTTTAGTCAGTTCCATTTAAACTGTCTGGGCCATATGTTTCTAAACTGAAATGCAACCAGTTGGGACCAATGACATTTTAGCATTTTTTAGACCTCTATGGCTCTAGGAATATCTTCCTAAAAAGTAGTCATGAGTCAAGCAAGCTAAACCCATATTCATTATTTCCGCTAGAGAATCCTCTCTAGAAATGGTCAATAAGGTAACAAAATATGATATAAAAAGTGAATCAATGCTTTTTCATATCTGTCACAACCTCTCTTTACAGATAAATGGATTCTCAAAATAAATTTAGTCATTTTGTTCTATTCCTTTCTAATGGTTTACTCTTTTGAAAATTGGTTTATTCCACTTTCAATGTCCTTTGCTATAATCCTCATGTCATTTGCTCCCTTTTCCTGTTTCATTTTTTCATTTTACATATAAAAGGCATATCAAAGTGTATTTATTCTTCCCCAGAACATTAATGTGTTAAAATTCTGTGTATTTCCATGGGATTTATGTTTGCATTAGACAAGCCATTCAATCAGAGACACTGATTTTTTTCTTCTTAAATGTATAGCAATATAAATGAAGCTACATTATAGCAGGCACTATTACAACTCATTTATGTACATGGGACATAGTGAAACACAGTGTTTTAAGGTTGGACTGATCTAAATCAGACTTCCATATATAGCTTCATGATCTTGAAAGAGTTACTAATCTTCCAAAGATTTAGTTTCCTTAATACTAAATATGGTATAGTGATCTCTAGCAGTCAAGTGATTCACAATACTAAATAAAGAAATGCAATAGCCCTGACATATAAGTTATAAGTTATAACATATAACATATAACATATATAGCCCTGACATATAAGTTATGTTAATCTATTAAAAAATATGTTAGCCAGTTAATTAGGTAGCTACATACATAGTGGAAAGGATGAAGGATTTCTCCATACAAGCATATTTGGGTTGGAATCTTAGCTCTGTTACTTATCAGAGCTGTGTGGCCAATTACATAATGTTTTCCATTCATCCACTTTTTTATTAGAATAATGGAGAATATAAAACCAGTATGAGAAAGTTATTATGAGATTTACATGAGACAAGTTGTGAAAAGCTCTAGCACATAAAAGATGTTCAATAAAGGTCAATTCCTATCCCTTCTTCTACAGAGTATAAACCCTGGCCCATCATACACTCCTTCAAATTATACATTCATTCATTCAAGTAAACTATGGCACATCTACTATGTACAAAATATACAGATGTGTATTTGTATATATTTATGAATATAGTAGTACAAAAGACAGACAATACCCTACTCTTATGAAACTTATATAAGTCAACAATGGAAATAAATGAATAAAATACTTTTATACAATAATAAGGATCATAAAGAAAAAGATGATGATGTGGTAAAATAATTATGTGAGAGATAAATGTAATTACTAAATTGGGTAGTAAGGAATGGTGTGTCCCTGTAGAGGTGGTATTTTAGCAAAATAAAAGAAGGAGTCAACCACATGGTAACTTCGATAAACAGAGCATCTGGTAGGAAAAATCAAGGGGGCATGGTTGTATTCTATGATTAGAGATTACATATCTGTACTAAGTCTGTTGTAGGAGAATTTTAGTTTAGAGAAAAGCAAAAAGTAGCAAGACTGGAAAAAAAAGAGTCGAGAGCCAGGGTAAGTGAAATGCATATCCCCTAACAACAACAACAAAAATGCATTAGCAAGACTTATATATCATTTAATACCAATCTGTGATAATATGGATACTTTATTTCAGATTCAAAATAAGACTACATGGCTTCCAAAATCAAAGAAAATTCCTTACATAGTTTAACCCAAACTGCAACCTGATAAGCTAAGTTTATTTCTTGGGTCTGTATTTCTTTTNATAACAACCTATATATTTAACAATAAAGAATATGTTGAGTGAACTGTTAATTTCTCAGGAAAGGGAATATTATATATCTATTTAAAAAGATGATAGAGATCTAGATTAACTTGAAAAATCATCAACTGGTAAAATAAGAGGTTAAATATACATAGTTTAATGCAACTTATGCAAAGTTATACAACTCTCTTTAGATACCAATATATGTGTAAAATCATAGATTTAGATACATATATATCTATTTCTGAAAGAATATTCAATGGTTAACTTAAGGAAATGCATTTTTACTGAATCTTACTTTAAAAAGTGTGCTATAAAATGCTATAATTTTGTTTACAACACTCTTGTATGTGGCCAAAACAGCTTATTGTCCCTGAATTTTAACATAAAGACCCTAATAATAAGTAATTTGGCTCTTATTTCTCAAATTAAATCATTGTGACTTAGCAAAACTTCAGAATTTCATCTCCTATGACAGCTATCCATCATGTTAAGGTATATTACAGTGATAACATTTCTTGAATTATTGTTCTACAAGTACTATAAAATGTCCTTTCATCATACATTTTAAAACTCTCTTAGCTATGCATATTTGCTCTTTTAAATAATACAGTAATGATTTTTTGAATTTCCTACTGAAATTTTGACTTTATTTGAATTCTGCAGATCTGTAGTTTTAGCTTTCATTTCTAAGAGGATTTATGTTAATGCTCTTATAAATCACTGACTCTTGAACAAGAAAACAGAAGATAAAACATAGTACAGACAGCCAAGAGATTAATACTTAATGCTCATACTGTAAATGAGGCATTAGACATTTTCACTAAGGGTTAGTTAGGTCTTGGTATCTCTAGCCTATGATATAATTAAGAAATATTAAAGCCACAGAACAGTTAAAGGTAAACTAAAAATTCAAAAAGTAAATGTAACATCTGTTCTGACTTTGGGAATAGAACGTCAGGTGTAAATATCTTCAATGTTTGTTCTGTATATTTCATATGAACTTGAGAAGGGTGAAGAGACACTTCTCAGGGAGGAAAAAAAGAAAATGTCAAGATTCTTAAAAGAAACTTAAAATAATTGTTTACCTATTCATCCCCTTGAAACAGGTATGGCATTGAGTCATAATATATGAGAATTAGTGTGAAAACAGAATTTAAATTGATACATTTGCAGGTTTCAAACTTGTTTGAATAGATGGAATATGAAACTTCAGCCACTTCTGAACACTGACAGCTGTTCTGATAGTGCATGTGCATGAGGATGTGTGCCCATGAAAGTGTATATACATATCCTGCGCTGCTAATGCAGTTGATCCAACAAATTCAGTTGGCTTTCATCTAACTTCCTCTGACTTCCAGTGTCAAAAATTGATTATTATCAGAGACAAGAAAAATAATGGAATATAAAGCATAGCTGATCAAAACATTACTCTAAATATGTCAAGAGAAAAAATGTAAGCTGAGCAAAAGAGTGTTAGAATGTATTGATTTGTTAAAAGCATAAACACAACACTGTGATAAGAATTTTAAAATATTTTTTCATGCAGAGAATTTGATTTTCTACTAGAATATAAATAGAGCAAGGTCTTCAATGTGTTTTCTATAAACTACTGTACAACATACCAGATTGCCTCGAAATATGAAAAGAACCATTACACTGTTTTTACATTTATTTTCTGTTGTGCAAAATTCACAATCCCAAATCACCAACTGCTAATCAGCAAACACCAGGCAGTCCACAACAGGCAACTTTTTGGAAAGGGTAAAAACTATCAGCTTTGGCTGTTAGAGTAAAATACTTAGAGTCCTTACCCAAACCAAGATTATGACTTTTAATTCCAGGGCAGACTGACCTCTTCATCTGAAAGAACCTTTATAGCTTAAAGCCCTGCTGAAGTCATTTTCTTAAGATAATCAGATTTCCTCACTGGGGTTCCACAGCAGGAAAGAGAATTCATACAAATGAGCTCTTTTCCCACCTGCCGTCTCTCTTTGGTTCTGAACAGACTTATGTAACAATTTATTTTATGCAAAGAATCATTTCTGATAAATACAAAAGTAACTTTTCTAAGCAGAAGCCCTTGGTCATGAAGCCCCTTTAGTTACAATTAACTCATAGAGGGGAGTTAAATATTTTCTCTTAACTATGTCACTGTCACAATCAAGCATTGTGTTTTACTAACCTTGCACATGTACTGTACTCAACACAGCTTGAAGATTAATGAAGAAAAGTTATTTCCTATACATTTGTATATTTTTTAAAGTATACTTTTCTTATATACAACCTATTTCCACAAAGATTTTATTCTTTTCACTGTCTTAGAGTTTCCTAAGAAATTAGGGGAAAAGATAAAAATTATAAAAAAAGGGAGTGATCAAAGAGGAAAAAAAATCAATGTAGGTATTGATTATAAATCTTGAATCCCCCAAGTGTGTACCTTTCCAGTTACAAGATAGGATGTGTGGTAGATAGAAAAACAGCTCCCAAAAGATGTACATGTCCTAATCCTAGGAACCTATGAAACTTACCTTATAAGGCAAAAGCGGCCTTGAAAATGTTATTAAAGTTAAAGACTGTGGGATGATGGGGAGATAATCTACGCAGGCTCAGTCTGATCATGAATCCTCAAAAGTGGAGAGCCTTACATAACTGTAGTCAGAGGGAGATGTGACTATGGAATAATGGTTAGAAAGATGAACCTTAATGGTTTTGAAGATGGAAGAGTGAGACCATCAGCCAAGCAATGTGGGGAACCTATAGAAGCTGGGAAAAACAAGAAAGTGGATTCTACCCTAGAGCCTCACAGAGGCAATACAGCCATACCAACACCTTCAACAGGAGGGTGTGTTGGATTTCTGACCTATAGAACTGTGAGGTGATAAGTTTGAAATTTTCAAAACTACAAAGTTTGTCATAATTTGTTGCAGAGCAATAGAAAACTAATACAAGATCAAAACTAAAACCTCTTCCTCTATATTGTTTTCCTTATGGAGATCTTAACAAAGGATGAGGAGGATAGTGATGTACTCACTTCACTTCAGTTGTGAAAAACTGTAAAGTGAACATTTAATTTTTGGTCTCCCCAGCATCCCTTCTCCACTCCTAATAAAATCCAACTTTGGGAGCTGCTTCTTCATTGTGCATCTTTTTAGTGGAAGTATAAATCAAGTACCCCCTCCCCCTAAAGAGCACTTTCCATGTTATCCAAGCCAAGTAATTAAACATCCCTCTTCAGGAGCTTTAAATTCTTGAACAGCAACTAAAGAAAAAAAGATGAGGAAGTAATTCTGCATTCCAGATGCTCATAAATACATGGTTTTTATTTTCTTTGTGTTAAAACCCTTAATATCCAACTTTCCTGAATATTCATCTGCTACTCCTCCAAATATTATTGTTTATAACCAAAATTTGTTTCCATGCTTTGCAACTGAAGAATCCTAAATGGTCTACACAGCACTTGGATCACGAAGTATCCACACAGCTGGGCCTTTAAGTAATTTATTTTAACAAATCTGACATAAGTGAAGTGTATCCCCTTATGATGTTCTTTCTTACAACTTTTCTTGGCTGTATATCTCCCTACCCCGTCTAGACTTATTTCTAACATCCACCATTCATTTCATTTTTCCCACACTGCATTTCATTTATCATAAAAATAGACTGTTCTGGGACACCTGGGTGGCTCAGTCGGTTAAGTGTCCAACTTTGGCTCAGGTCATGATCTGACAGTTCGTGGGTTCGAGCCCCATGTTGGGCTCTATGCTGACAGCTAGCTCAGAGCCTGGAATCTGTTTCAGATTCTGAATCTCCCTTTCTCTCTGACCCTCCCTTTTTCATGCTCTCTCTCTCTCTCTCTCTCTCCCTCTCCCTCTCCCTGTCTCTCTCTCAGAAATAAATAAAACATTAAAAAATTAAAAAAAAAGACTGTTATTCATATTCTTTCAGGAGAATAGGTAGTCTAAAATTCCACATTAAGAGGTGATAATGGTCATCCTAAATACTTATACTATTATGTTCAGATAACTCCATATGAAACATAATTTTCGTAGATATATAATGATGGTATTAATAACAGTTGATTATCTACCAGATCATGATGGAATATTTTGAACATTATTTTAAAACAAACATATGAATCACTCTATTTGCTCACGAAGTTCAGTCCTTGTCTTTCTACATTCTCAAAAATGTAGCAATTCATGAGTAAAGGAGGCCAAACAGTTGCAGATGAAGCTTGCCAAGTATGCATTTGAGCTCTGCTTTCATTTTAAAGATAACTTGTGAGGAATTCTCCTCCCTCAATTACTTCTTTTTTTCATACTTGAGAAAATAGCTGCATGGATTCCATGTTTATTTATGTCCCCAAATTCTTATATTCTTATGTTGAAACCCTAACCCCCAATGGGAAGGTATTAGAAGGTTGGGTAGGTAGAAGGTACTTAGGTCATAGGATATGGCCCTCAGGATGGGATTAATGATTTTAGAAGAACAATTACAGGACAGTTTGCTTCCTCTGTCTCTCTCTCTCTACTCTGTGAACACACAGCAAGATGACTGCCATATATAAACCAGGAAAAGAGTCCTTAACCAGAATCCAGATAATCTGCTTTCTGACTTCTAGGATCCAAAACTGTAAGAAATAAATATTTGCTGTTTAAGCCCCCCATCCGTTGTAATTTGTTACAACAGCCTGAGCTAAAACAAGAGCATATGCAATTGCAAAGAAAGAGGGCATGCATTAAAGAGAGTTCTCAGGGTACTACTAAAGCTATCCATATCTTAATACTTTATACTAAGAAAACTTAAATCAGAGATTGGTGACTTTAACAAATATAAAAGCTCCAGAGAGAGTTGAAAATCCCTTAAAAATATATAGTAATTACAGTTTAAATTAATCTGCACACTACTATCTGTCTTTTGAATATGACCTAATACTGAAGTGATGATTATAATCTACCACTGCTTTTCAAGTGAAATGTCTATGGGCTAGAGAACAAAGTGAAAATTTGGCAATTTTCCAACCCATCTGATCAATATACACAATGAAAACATCATTCAGTACAGAAAATTCAGCTGTGGATCCTTACTTACTAGATGAGGCTTTCTGCCAGGCAATAGAACGGCAAAGTATTACAGGCTCTAGACTACATGAAACCACCTAAGGTCAAATTTTGGTTCTGCCACTCATGAGGCAAGAGATCTCTGGCCATTGACTTAATGATTCTGTCATCTATAACATGACAAAAATAATAGTCTCTCACTTATAAGATTACTGTGACAATCTTTAGGCAAGACATACACTGCTTAGCCCATAGCAAATTCTCAATAGTTGATAATTACTTTTCTCATTATTATCTTTACATGTCCATCAGCAAATTTTAAACAGTGCTCTGAGGAATCTTTGAGGCAAGTAAAGAAGAAAAGAATTTTTCCTTATAGCCTTGACCCTTTCCCCAGCCTGTCCTTCAAGGACAGGAACGCTAAAACTCGTTTTCTGAAATGGAATTCTCAGCAAAGTGTGAATATCAAAAGATTCCACTGGGAAAGAAGTGAGAAAGCCATGATGTAATAACTACTAGAGTTCTATCTAAGACTAATTCCCTTTATAAAGAGTAACACTAATATCTTGGTCAAAAATAAATTAGCCTACTCTTTATTTTTATTCACAACTAAATCTTGTATAATATAGTGGTTTTTTTTGTTTTGTTTTGTTTTACTTACACTTATAATCTTTCTTTTTCTATTTGTGAGGATATAGATATTTAAACATTTAAAGATTGACTAAGTGATAGAAATACATATTCAAGTAGAAAAATGACTGATATTGNATGATATTACTTTGCCAAATTGAAGACCATGAAACATATTATATATTATCTTTACAGTCTAACACACTGAAATATTGCAGTGAATTGTAATTGGAACATAAAAACTGTGGGGAGAAGGAAGATAATGACAAGGAGTAAAGATACAGTGAAGGCCGATTTTAGGAGTTATATATGCCATCATGACCCCTAAGGAAGACTTAGTTAAAAAGAAAACTAACTGCTATTTTTTTTTCAATATTTTATATAAATTCTAGTTAGTTAACACATAGTGTAATATTGGTTTCAGGAGTAGAATTTAGTGATTCACACTCAACATACAGCACCCGGAGTTCAACACCACAGTCACCTATTTAGCCTACCCTTTTCCCTCCTCCTATCCAGCAACCCTCAATTTTTTTCTCTATAGTTAAGAGTCATGGTTTGTGTCCCTCCTTCTTTTTATTTCCCTTCTACTATAGTTCATCTGTTTTGTTTCTTAAATTTCACATACAAATGAAATCATATGGTATTTATCTTTGTATGACTTATTTCACTTAGCATGAGAAATCCTAGGTCTATCCACGACACTGCAAATGGCAACATTTCATTCTTTTTGATGAAAGAGTAATATTCCACTGCATATATACAACAACTTCTTTATCCTTTCGTGTGTTGATGGACATTTGGTCTCTTTCCATAATTTGGCTATTTTTGATAATGTGGCTATAAATGTCAGGGTGCATGCGCCCCTTCAAATCAGTACTCTTGTATCCTTTGGATACTTAGTTCAATTGCTGGGGCATAGGGTAATTAAATTTTTAATTTCTCAAGCAGCCTACACACTGTTTTTCAGAGTGGCTGAGCCGATTTTCATTTCCACCAAGAGTATAAGAGGGTTCCCCTTTCTCCATAGCCTCACCAACATCTGTTGTTTTCTGTGTTAATTTTAGCCATTATGACACTGTGAAGGTGGTATCTCATTGTGGTTTTGATTTGCATTTCACTGACATTAAGTGATGATGAGTATTTTTTTCATGTATCTGTTTTCTTTGAACAAATGTCTATTCATGTCTTCTGCTCATATCTTAACTGGATTATCTGTCAAGTTCGTTAAGTTCTTTAAAGACTTTGGATATGAATCCTTTGTCAGATATGTCATTTTCAAATATTATCTCCTATTCCACCAGTTGTCCTTTAGTTTTGTTAATTGTTTCCTTCACTGTGCAGAGGTTTTTAAATTTGATGAAGCCTCAGTAGTTCATTTTTGCTTTTGTTTCCCTGGTCTCTGGAGACTGTGTCTACTAAGAAATTGGTACAACAGAAGTCAAGGAAGTTGCTGCCTGTGTTCTCCTCTAAGATTTTGACAGTTTCCTGTCTTATATTTAGGTCTTTATTCCATTTTGAAATTATTTTTGTTGTATAAGAAAGTGGTCCAGTTTCATTCTTCTGTATGTTGCTGTCCAGTTTTCCCAACATCATTTGTTGAAGATTATCTTGTCATTGGATATTTCTTTTTCCCACTTGGTTGAAGATTAGTTGACCATATATTAATGGGTCCATTTCTGGGTTTTCTATTCCATTCCACTGATCTACATGTCTGTTTTTGTGCCAGTACCATACTGTCTTGATGACTACAACTTTGTAATTGCGGCACCTCCAGCTTTTCTTTTCATTTTCAAGATTGCTTTGGCTATTTAGGGTCTGTCGTTGTTCCACACAAATTTTAGGATTATTTGTTCTACCTCTGTGAAAAATGCTGGTGATTTTTGATAGGGAATGCATTAACAGTGTAGACTATTTTGGGTAATACAGATATTTTAACAATGTTTGTTCTTCCAGTTCATGATCATGGAATGTTTTTCCATTTGTGTCCTCTTCCATTTCTTTCATAAGTGTTCTATAGTTTCAGAGTACAGGTCATTTACCTCTTTGGTTGCATTTATTCCTAGGCATTTTATGGTTATGGGTGCAATTATTGTAAATGGGATCAATTCCTTGATTTCTTTTTGTGCTTCTTTATTATTGGTATATAGAAATGCAATAAATTTCTGTACATTGATTTTATATACTGCAACTTTGCTGAATTTATGTATCAGTTCTAGCAGGTTTTTTTTTGTGGAGTCTTTTAGATTTTCTACATAGAGTATCATTTTGTCTGTGAACAGTGAAAATTTGATTTCTTTCTGGAGGACCTGGATGCCTTTTATTACTTTGTATTGTCTGATAGCTGAGGCTGGAATTTACAGTACTATGTTAAACAACAATGGTCAGAGTGGACATCACTATCTTGTTCTTCACTGTATGTAAGACCCACAGAGAACAATATTAGCTGTGGGTCTTTCATACATACCCTTTATTATGATAAGGTATGTTCCCTTTATCCCTACTTTGTTGACGTTTTTCATCAAGAATGGAAGCTATATTTTGCCAGTTGCTTTTTCTGCATCTATTGAGAGGATCATATGTTTCTTATCCTTTCTTTTTAATGTGGTCTATCACATTGATTGATTTGCAAATATTGAACCACGCCTGCATCCTAGGAAAAAAAATATATCACCCTTGATCATGGGAGATAATTCTTTTAATGTAATATTGGATTCAATTTGCTAGTATTTTGTTGAGAATTTTTGCATCCATTTTCATCAAGACATTGGCCTTTTCATAAGTGTCTTTGTTTTTGAGAACTGGGGTAATAGTGGCCTTGTAGAATCAGTTTGGAAGTTTTTCTCTCACTTTTAGTTTTTGGTACAGTATGAGAATAAGAGGTCTTAAATTTTCTTTAATGCCTGGTAGAATTTCCCTGGGAAGGCATCCAGCCCTGGATTTTATTTTTGCCTTGGGGATTTTTAATAATTGATTCAATTCCTTTGTGGGTTATGGGTCTGTTCAAGTTTTCTATTTCATCCTGTTTCAATTTTGGTAGCTTGTATGTTTCTAGGAATTTACCCATTTCTTCCAGATTTCCCAATTTGTTGGCATATGACTTTTATAATATTCTTATAATTGTCTTCCTGTGATGTTGGTTGTGATATATCCTCTTTCATTCATGATTTTATTTATTTGGTCCCTTTATATTTTCTTTTTGATAGGTCTGGGTAGGGGTTATCAATTTTGCTAATTCTTCCAAAGAACTAACTCTTTGCTTCGTTGATCAGCTGGTGTTTCTATATAATGCATTTTGTTTCTATATAATGCATTTCTCCTCTAATCTTTATTATTTCCTGCTAGCCTGAGGTTTTATTTGCTATTCCTTGTCTAACGCCTTTAGGTGTAAGGTTAGGTTATGTATTTGAGACTTTTCTTGCTTCTTGAGCTAGGCCTTTATTGCTATATACTTCCCTCTTATGATTGCCTTTGCTGAATTCCAAAGGTTTTGGACCATCGTGTTTTCATGGTATTTCCTTCTTTCCTTTTAAAGTTTATTTATTTAGAGAGAGAAAGAAAGAGTGTATGAGCAGGGGAGAGGCAAAGAGACAGAGGGAAACTCACAAGGACTCACACTGTCAAAGTGAAGCCTGAAAAAGGGCTCAAACCCAGGAACCACAAGATCGTGACCTGAGCCAAAACCAAGAGTTGGATGCTTAACTGAGCCACCTAGATGCCAATGTCATAATTTCATTTTCATTAGCTTCCATGTATTTTCTATCTTTTTTTTTTTTCCACTTTGTCTTTAACTTTCCCTTTAACCCAGTAATTCTTTAGTAGGATATTCTTTAACCTCTATGTACTAAAAGTGTTTCAAATTTTTTTTTCTTGTGGTTGACTTCAAGTTTCATATTGTGTTCTGAAAATATCCATGGTATAATGTCAATCTTTCTGTATGGCTGAGGCCGGATTTGTGACCCAATATATGATTTTTTTTGGAGAATGTTCCATGTGCATTTTGTATAGAATGTGTATTCTGCTGCTTTAGGTTGAAATGCTCTGAATATTTCTGTTAAGTCCATCTGGTCCAGTGTATCATTCAAAGCCATCGTTTCCTTGTTAATCTTTTACTTTGATGATTTGACCATTGCTGTAAGTGGGGTGTTAAAATCTCCTACTATTGCTGTATTATTATCAGTGAGTTCCTTTATGTTTGATTGTATTGATTTTATATATTTGGGATCCTCCAAGTTGGGTAATAAATATTTACAACTGTTAGATCTTCTTGCTGGATAGACCCCTTAATTATGATATTTCGCCCTTCATTTCTTGTTATAGTCTTTGGTTTAAAATCTATTTTGTCTGATATAAGTATGGCTACTCCAACTTTCTTTTAATGTCCATTAGCATGATTGATAGATCTTTAGGTCTAAAATGAGTCTCTTGTATGCAACATATAGATGGGTCTTTTTGAAAATCCATTTTGATAACCTATGTCTTTTGGTTGGAGCCTTTTTTCCCATTTACATTTAGTGTGATTATGGATAGATACTTATTTATCTATTTGCATTGTATTGTATTACCTGTAAATTCATTGTGTCTGGAGATTTTTTCTGTTCCTTTCTAGTCTTTGTTGCTTTCGGTGTTTCTTTCCCAAAGAGTACCCTTTAATATTTCTTGCAGCCTGGGTTAGTGTTCATTAATCCTTCAGTTCTTGTTTGGAAAACTCTTTATGCCTCTCTCTATTCTGAATGACAGACTTGCTGGATAAACTATGTTGGCTGCATACTTTTCCATTCAGCATGTTGAATATATCTTTTCACTTCCTTCTGGTCTGCCAGGTTTCTGTGGAGAAATCTGCTGCTAATCTGATTTGTCTTCCTTGTAGGTTAGGAATTTCTTTTCCCTTGCTGCTTTCAGGATTCTTTCCTTTCTCTTTTTTTTTTTTTTTTCCAAACTTAATTTCAATATGTATTGGTGTTGGCTGGCTTTTGTTGATTTTCATGGCAGTTCTCTGTGCCTCCTGGATTTGGATGTTTGTTTCTTTCCCCAGAGTACGGGAGTCACTTTATGTAGTGACTTCTTGGAGTCACTGAATTCTCTAAGTCCACTTTCATGATCCAATTGTTTTCTTTCCCTCTTCTGTTTGGCTTCATTATTTAACATAACTTTACCTTCTATATCATTTATTTACTCCTCTAATTCTTCCATCCTTGTGATCATTACATACAGTCAGTTTTGAATTTCAGATACAGCATTTTTTCTTTCGGCGTGACTAGTTTCTAGGCCTTTTATGTCTGTAGTAAAAGTCTCTCTGGTTTTCTCTATGCTTTTCTCAAGCCCAGCTAGTATCCTGATGATTGTTGTTTTAAATTCTGGTTCAAGCATATTACTTATATCTATTTCGAGTAGCTCCTTGGCTGTCACCTCTTGTTCTTTCCCTTGGGATAAACTCCTCCATCTTGGCATATTGTCTGGATCTCTGTCTTTTGTGTGTTAGGAAAGCCTGTGCATGGTCCTATTTCCACCAGAACTGAAGCTCTGCAGCACTCTATGATCATTAGACCTGGTACATATGGGGACAGGGGCATTGTACTGATCTTCTGGGGAAGGAACCTGCTGCTGTTCTGGGACTCAATCACACTTGCCCTATTAAAAAGGCACCTGCAGAGCACAGGAGAGTGGGGCTTGGTGTAAAATCTCAGTCCTATACTGTGAAACATCCTGGATGCTAAAGTTTGCTCATGCTGATGGGAGGGGTGAAACATGGCACTGGCCTGCTCTTTTCTTCAGAGAGAGGAATTTGAGCCCACTGCTGTTCAGGAAGCACCCACAGAAGAGCAAATAATCTCCCCTCTGTGTCCTAGGCTTCTGTCAGATTCCTGTCTTCATGCTGTCTGTGTCCAAGCCATCTGCTCATCTGGCTGTACAGTGCTCCTGTGTTTTATCTCAGGCACACAGCTGGTTTCAAAATTCTAAATTGTAGGGACCTGGAACAGTGTGGAACCACACTGATCCTCTGGCGGAAGGTCTTGCTGAGCTGTGGCTGGTAATGGTTAGTCCCAGAAAAGCAGTCATATGGCTGCAGACGGAATTTTATGGTAAAGTGTAGCAAAAAGCCAAAAAGTTGGCATTCAAGTTAGCTGCCCTCAGCTGGTGTCTCTGCCCATATGCTAATGAATGAGGCAGATCAATGGTACTCACTAGCTCTTTTATTCCCTTACAGGGCTACCTCTCCCAAATGCACTCCAAGAAGGGGACTGGTCTCTCACAGTGTGATTCAAGGGATACTCAGAGCATGCTGTCCACTCCAGGCCTCACGCCTCCTTCTCCACAGGTTCACTGCTATGCCCACCAGGCTTGACCCTGGAGATGGCAGGGACTTCTAAAACAAACAAAAAATTCTAATGCAAGTATTTTTACCAATACATGAAAAATTCTGAAGTTGATTTACTTTTTATTATGTTGAAAATCACATTATATGAGATCAACCATATTAACAACTTTTAAGAATATAGTACAGTAGTATTAACTATAAGCACACCGTTGTACAGCAAATCTCTAAAACTTTTTCAGCTTGCATAAATGAAACTCTATACACATTGCATAACAACTCTCCACAGTCCCTTCCTCTTTATTCCCAGGCAATCACATTGCTACTGTTTCTAGGAATTTGACAGCTTTAGACAGAACTCATATGTGTGAAATCATGCAGTATTTGTCCTTCTGCAATTACCTTAATTCATTTGGCAGAATGTCTTTAAGGTTTACCTATGTTGTAGCATATGACTTACTAGTTATAAGTCTATTCTGATTTGTTATTTTCTCATGTTTCAGTCTTGGTAGATTTATATTTCTATGAATTTATCAATTTCTTCCAAATTGTGCAATTTGCTGACATAATATTTTTACAGTAGTCTCTTATAATCCTTTTAATTTCTGTGATATCATTTGTGATGTTTTGAGTTTTTCCCCCTTAATCTAAAGAATTATCAATTTTGTTTATCTCAAAATATAAACACTTCATTTTGCTATTTTTATACTGTTATTCTAGTACCTATTTTATTCTTGTCTGTTCTGCTCTGATGTCATTCCTTCTGCTGGTTTAGGATTAGTTTATTCTGCTATTTCTAGTTACTTGGGGTATGAGGTTAGGTTAAAAGGAGATCTTTTTTTTAATGTAGATACTTATCACCTTAAACTTTTCTCATCATACAGCTTTCCCTGCATCCCATACATTTGGTATGTTTTGCTTTTATGTATATTTTTATCTCAAGATATCTTCTGGTTTTACTTGAGATTTCTTCTTTGGTCCATTTGTTATTCAACAATATGTTTTTTTTTAATTTCAACATATATGTGTATTTCCAGTTTTCCTTCACCATTAATTTATAGTTTAGTTCCATGCGATCAGAGAATATTTTTGGTATGATTTCAATCTTAAATTTGTTAAGACATGCTTTATTACTTAATGTGATCTATCCTGGAGAATGTTGCATTACTTAAGAAGAATGTGTTTTTTGAGCTGTTGGGTAGAATACTCTATATATGTCTGTTAAGTCCCTTTTGTCTACAGGTTTTTCAAGTTCTCTGTTTTCTTGCTGATCTTCTGTCTAAATGATCTATTGACTATTGAAAGACATTGAAATCTATTATATTGTGTTCTGTCCCTCCTTCAGTTCTGCTAATATTTATTTTACACATTTGTGTGCTTTAATCAGTAAACTTTATACTTTCATATGCTTTCATGTAGCTATTTATTACTCCTTTACTTCAACTTTAAGGACCCCTTTTGGCATTTCTCATAAGGTAGGTCCAATTGTAATGAACTCCATCAGCTTTTGTTTTATCAGAAAAAGTCTTTATTTTTCTTCTTCATTTTTAAAAGAGTTTTGTTGGATATAGTCCCTTCCCCTCATCCTCTTCCTCTTCTTCCTCCTCTTCCTCCCTCTGTCATAATATCATCTTACTCTCTGCAGCCTGCTAAGTTTCTGCTGATCAATCCATGATAATCTTATGGGAGTTCCCTTGTACATCAAACATTGCTCCTCTCCCACTACTTTAAAATTCTCTCATTGTTTTCACTTGCCAATTTGATTACAGTGTATCTTGGTGTGGATCCCTTCAGGTTCAACTTATGTGACTATGGTTGACCTTCTGGACCTAGATGTCCTTTTCCATTTCCAAATTTTGGAAAGTTTTAGACATTTTATTTCAAATAAACTTCCTACCACTCTCTTTCATTTATTCATTCTTTCTTGTTTTTCCTCCTGCTGGAAAATCTTTAATGTGTTTATCAGTCTACTTGATAGTATCATGTAAAGTCCGTTGGTCTTTCTTCAGTCTTTCTTGTTGTTGTTCCACTTACTGGATGATTTCAAAAGTCTTATCTTCAAGTTCACAGATCCTTTTTCCTACTTGAACAATTCTGCCAATGAACATTTCTAATAATATCTTTAGTGCAATTACTGTAATCTGTTTCAAAATTTCTTTGGTTCTTTTAAAATTTCCTATGTTGATATTCTCATTTGCATTGTTAATGCATCAAATTCTTTCTTTAAAATGTTTTGTAGTTTATTTATTTTTGAGGCAGAGAGAAACAGAGCATGAGTGGGGGAAGGGCATCGAGAGAGGGAGACAGAATCTGAAACAGGCTCCAGGCTCTGAGCTGTCAGCACAGAACCTGATGTGGGGCTCGAACCCATGAACCATGAGATCATGACCTGAGCTAAGTCAGATGCTTAACCGACTGAGCCACCCAGGCACCCCAATGCGTCAAGTTCTTGAGCTCATTGTACATCTCTATGATGATTACTGTGAACTTTCAAGTAATTTATTCATTTCTGTTTCATAAGGGTAGATTTATGGAGACTTTTATTTTCCTCCTTTAATTGGGCCATGTTTCTCTGAGTGTTTTATAACTTTCTGTTGAGATCTGCATATTTGAAAAACAGTACCACTCCCATTCTTTACAGACTGGTTTCATACAGGAAAATAAGTCACTCATCAGCATAGCTTGAGATACTGGGGGCCTCTGAAACATTTCTTGGGGAGAGGGAGCTAATGACTTCACCTAGGACTTCAATTTCTCTATTGAAGGGGATTACTAGTTTCTTTTTAAGGATCTCATTATCTCTTATTTCTGCTTATGTCTATGTGTGGAACTGCAAGTTCTCTGGTTCTCTAGCAGCAAACCACACTACCCTCCCTCGTCCACCAGGCATTCATCACCATCCCAAGTCAGGCAATTCAGATATCAGTCTTTTGGGTAGTCTCAGAAGTAATAAAACTGGATTATGCTCCCTTTGTCTCCCTCCAGAAGAAGTCTCTCGTTATGCTCTTTCTCCTAATTGTGCCCAGTAGTGCTGCATATAGCAAGCCAACCCCCACTCTTCTTTGTTCTCAGCACCTCCAGGCATCCAAATTATTCCAGTTTTATCAGCACTCTGAATGAGGCAAGACAAAAACCACTCCCTTGGGAAATCCTTTAAGAAGCTGGACTGCTGGATGCATACTCTCTCCCTGAGGAAGAAATTATGAGATGGTTGTTTGCTCTCAGAAAAAGCTGTGCTGACTTGGGAAAGGGGCTGATGCAGGTAAAGCAAAATTGTTCTTACCTGTTTCCATGCAGCTCTTTATGCCCAACTTGGGTATTGCAATTTCTTAACTGAATTCTGAAATTCTCATAAAGATATTTTGGTCCAAATATCATTGTTAAATCAATATTTCTCTAGAGAGGTAAGAACTAGAACTTCCTATTCTACCATTTTGCTGGCACCACTATTGGAAATTTATTTTAAAATGCTTAAAGGGATTGGCTTTATCTCCTTAGTATTTATTTATTAAAAATGACGTGTTTTTGTTGTGGTGGTGGTGGTGGTTTTGTTTACTTTTAGCTCATCCAGATAGATCTTTTGGGAATAATAATCAGTATACTTTGAAGGGCTGATTATAATATGCAACAAATATATCTTACTATTAGAATCTTTCAAACTTCATCTTGTATCACTTCCTGTCACTGATTCTATGTTGAGGATTAAGTGATCTTTGCCTATAAAAGACCTTATGAACTGTTATACCTTGTAAACTATTGTTTTTTTATATTCTCCCTCCCAATTAGTCTCTTTCCTTATCTCTGCATATATAAATAATATTCATTTTTGAAGTTTCACATAAAATATCATTTCTTTTTCTTAAGGCTTTTCTGAGTTTTCATCAGTTGAAAGTAATCTCTTTAATCTTTAAGTTTCTATCTTGGTTGTTAAGGATGTACCTCATATCACCAGAACATAAAATTTGAAAAGACAGGGATTTTGTTTTGTTTACTACTATGAACAAAAGTGTTCTAAAAAAACCTACCATATAGTAGGATGGTTGGTGATTATACTTGAATGAATAAATGCATGATTCTGGAAATTGACATAATCATGCTATGATTCTGTTTTCCATCTATGAAATGGAGATAATTATGGTATGTATCATTTATGATTATGACAAGAGGTAAATGGACATGAATCACTAATTTAATGTTAGTCCTGGGAGCCTGGGGTGGCTTAGTCAGTTAAGCATCTAACTTTGGCTCAGGTCATGAACTCATGGTTCATGAGTTAGAACCCTGCATTGGGCTCTGTGCTGACAGCTCAGAGCCTGGAGCCTGCTTTGGATTCCGAGTTGAATTTCAGAAAAAAATTTATTGAACAAATAGGAGGGAATGCGAAGGGAAATATAACACAACTGCACACCAAAATCATCAGTAAATGGAAATGCGTCTTAATTTTACTTTCTTATTTCTGATAATGTTTTCTACCTTCCGGTAGAATGTAGAGCTGTCTTCCTGTCTTCACATCTACTGTGGATTTTAGCATAAGCCATTAACATATTTTAGGAAACCTAGAAATGATAAGCTTTTGGGTGCTGACATTTTTTGTTTAATGAAAAATTATAAGAATATTGTGAAATGGAGTGTCACAAAATATACACACTCAATTTCATTTCCTCGTTTGGGTCATCTTTTATCCGCAACTTTTAAATTCACACATATGTATCCTTTCTCATCAAATCAAACATAGCAGTCATGCTTATATACTTGTTAACAATGATATCATCTTCCCTCACTTGCTCTCCTTTCCTTTCTCTTTCTGTGTTTCAGGTTTCAAAAATTTCCTACCTCTCAATATACCAAACTAGTTTCTGTCATTCACAGGATTCCTGAAAGCATAAAATGTCTGTGAAGAATTAAGTTGGAAGCATTTCACTGACTCCATACCTACAATACTTGATGTTAAAGATATTAAAAAAAGGAGGACTTATTCTAATTGATAATTGAATTACATTTGTTATAGTAAAAAATAAAGATCTGTAGACGAAAATGATACTATCCATCACATTCTAGACTATTTTCTTTTTATAAAAGGGGGAAAAAGGGAAATTGGAAGAAGAGAACACAGGGTGGGTAAAAGGTTAAGAGAAGAGGGATGTTTTAATTTTACTGTCCTATTCTTTTTTTTTATTTCCCCCATAATGACTCCTCTCCCTAATCCTTACCTCCTCCTGCCAGACACTCATCCCTGTGGTACTGCACTATGCACATGTATTGGCACTGGCTGATGCACAGACTAACTATACTATACCTGTCCATAAAGCAGCTGTTTATAATTGCCCTCTCACCAGGTAACAGCCAGGGATTTTTGTTAGGGGCAGATAACTTCTACAGTTGATGCACGGATGGATAGAGCAGTTAACTAGCAACAATAATAATCATCTTCCACAGCAGGACCAGGGCTGAAATAATAGCCATTGGGAGAATTGGTATAAATATAAAGACTGCTGAATCAAGACTGTCATGAGTATCTAACTTCATAAAATGCAAAATAGTCATCATCACCACCACCACCACCACCCAAAATATCTCAGCCTATCCTTTCCAGTGAGAGGTTACTCATCCTTGTTTCTATTGTCAATTTTTTCTTAGATACCTAAACATCTATTTAAATAAAATAACAGGCTTATAACTTGGTAACATCAGAGGTAACAACAAAACCTCACAACAACTGCTATCTTTGTAGAGGCACTTAAAATTCATCATGTTTATACTAATTTTAAAATAAAAATGCTTATAGTAGATTTAATTTTTTAAAATATGTACATTGTTATTTCATGAAACAGTATACATTTTGAAATTAACACTGATGATTTCTTTGTAAATTATATTTAATATGTTACTGTCCTCATTATTTTGGATATCCTTTTCACAGCCTATAAAATACTACCTATGTTAATATACACACATATTTAAATTATAAATGTAAAAGGGCTTTTCAATCTTTGAGGAATGAACACAAAATAAAAGGTATTTACAATGACTTTTCATGTGTCTCAGGATCAGTGACTTATATTACCTGTATTTTAAAACAAAGAAAAAAACATGCAATTCAATCAAAAGACATAATTTCTACAGACACTAGCTGCACAACTGCGGTCAGGTGGGTTGATGATACACTAGAATGAAAGCAGCAGACTCTAAGTTTGATGAGCTATCCATCACAGGCCTTCATCTTATTAAATACTTCCATGGCACCTAACTTTGGAGCAGTTTTAGTCTTTAAGATCCATGACTCTAATAGACTGGGCTTTCTGAATTTCCATTACTATATCCATTCAATTCAGAAAGAAAATCTGAGTAGGTGAAATTAAAACTAATTGGAATGCATGTTTTATATATTGTATTCCTTTGTGATTTTTAGTGAAGTACTTAGCAGTTCCCATCATTTTCATTCCTTCAATTAGAGAAGAGCATTAATCATTAATATTATGCTTGACTATAAGTCTCGCTATAACAGTGTTCTACAGGCCAGGAGTCAGTATAAAGCCAGAACTGTCATGAACATAGTGAAACATTATATGAATTTGTCAGTATTTTATTCAGTATAAATTTTTATGGCATTAGCCCTTGGACAACCTTGTAGTAGGTTTCAATGAACCTGATTTGCTTGGAAAATTACAGAAATAAGAAATTGCAGTGCTGTTTTTTCAAATAAGCATGAAAATTTCTTATATGTGAAAAATAGATTTTAGAAAAATGACATTCAATTTGAGTATTCTGAAGTATATGAAATAACCAAGCACCCGTTTGGGCCCATATCCTTATTCTAGTCTCATAAAAATATACCAGCAAAGCTTTTTTTGCAATGACAAAGAAAGAATAATATACCTCAATGATTGATAAAATTTCTGTTTGGAAACAATAACCTCAGGCTAGCAGGGAGAAGTTGGAAAGTGATTTTTCACCTCTTTCTTTTTCTTCCAATCATCATTTGCACATTTCATTTAGACGGGCAAGTACTTTCACATCATTTTGTTTTTGTTTTTCCATTTATATATTTATTTAGTAAATTACCTGAGGATCAGAAATAATGACAGCAGAAACAAAGATAATCTGATTTATATAGAATGTTTCCAGTATTTTATTTCCTTATTAAATGTCATGCAAAGAATATTTATTAATGCAAAAATTTTTATTCTAAAATTATTTACCTTGGTCAATGTCAGAAACTTAGGCATTATAATCTAACAAATAATCTAATTAGATTTTTAAGTTTCAGAATATAAATATTCTATGTTATATTTATGTATAAATTTGAATAAATGTCCAATAAATTAATATTTAAAGAATTTAAGAATGATAGTATGATGGAATAATGATTATAAGGCAAGTCACAAAAACTCATTTTAACCAACAGATCAATAAAAGGCCAAACTAAATAATAAGGCAAAATGGCCAAAATGTGTTTGACAAGAATGTAACATAATGATGCTTACAATTATTGATTTGACTGTTCTGGTAGATTTCAAAGTCCATGGTAAAACTGTGATATTGATTAAATCAATGCTCAAAAATACCCCTACTATTTCTGTAATATTGTGAAATGTGGTAATACCCTCCAACACTTGTCCACAAATATGCTTAATAAAATATGTTTCATATTTTGTGTGCATGTATTAACATACAAAGTTTTAATTAATATGTGAATTATTCTCAACTGTTTTGTTTTTTTTTCTCTTATCTGTTTATTTGGTTATATATGAAATTAACCAAGCCCAAAAATTGTTACCATTTGAAAAATTTTCTTTACTTTAAAATAAATGGCCGGGGGCACCTGGGTGGCTCAGCCGGTTAAGCGGCCGACTTTGGTTCAGGACATGATCTCACAGTTCGTGGGTTCGAGCCCTGCATCAGGCTCTGTGCTGACAGCTCAGAGCCTGGAGCCTGCTTTGGACTCTGAGTCTCCCTCTGTCTCTGACCCTCCCCCACTCATACTTGTCTCTCTCTCTCTCTCAAAACTAAATAAACATTGTTAAAAAATTAATAAAATAGTAAAATAAAATAAATGGCTAAAGTAAACATTTTTTTTGCTATCATTAGTACATCCCTCTTGATAGAAAAGCTTTAAAATATTTTATTTCAATGATGGTACACAAAAGTGAAGAAGGAAGGCATAATGTGAATGAAAATTAAATACTCATTGTTTTTTATTTTAAACTTTTAAAATTTAAGAATCTTCACTATTAGTAACAGCATAAGATATTTCAGAAAAGTTACAGAGTACATAACCCCACCCCTGCCAGCCAAACACATGCAAATCTCAGGATGCTATCACTGTAGTAACACTATTAACATCTTGATTATTTTTAGTGCATTGCTTTTTTACATGTTAGAATCATAATGCCAACTCATTTTCTTTTCTTTTCCGACTATCATCAAAATGATTTATTTCTTTACTATGTGGAAATAAATTAAGTAGCTTACTGGTTGAATCTGTTTCCTTTATAGCATTCTGATTGAATTGTGATGATTACTTCAATTGGACTTTATGTAATCCATCTGGAGTTTTGCAAAATCATGTTATTGTTCATCTCCTGAGACCAAACTTTCCCTTTGATAAATCAAAACAATAAAGGTAATACAATGACTTTTAAAACCCAATGCAGAGCCCATTCTATCATAGGCTTCACAGGCTTAGCTTAGATCCTGGGAGATTTTGGCTCGCCCCAGAGTTGACTTCCATTTCCGTTCTATATAGAGAGACAAAAACACTGATGTGACATTCTACCAACAAGTTATGGATCTGAGGTTTTCTCATACTTTTTTCCATTTATTATTCTGATTATTTAGATGTTTATAGCTGCCTTTGCTCAACAATTAAAACAAAAACAACAACAATAAAAACAAAAGTGTACACTACTCTCTTCCAAAAGTACTCACATATTAATGAGTCTGGATTAGACTAGAGTTTGTTTCTGCTCCATGAACTAGTGATTTTATATTTGGTTTACTGATACATATTCTAAACTGTGACCTCTGGGCTGATCTGGGAATTCTCAGCAGGGCTGACAGATGATTGGTGTTATTTTGGCACACTTAATTGGCATTCACTTTTACATCTAAGAGATTGGCTTTTTTTTTTTTTTTTAACCATACAAAGAAAAATTAGTACAGAGACATGTGAGAACAATTCTTGGGCGTTCCAAGTGAGTTGGGTAAAATGAGAAATAGCCAGATTGTTGAATTGGCAGCAACTTTGGCTGTTTCTGCCCAATAATTTCTGCTTCCTTAAACAATGAAAAAGAATCAGACTTTTAAAAATTCAATTTTTACTGAAAAATACTATCCCATTAGTTCTTATTTATGAACCAGGAATGTATATTTTATATAATCTACACATACTATTTTCTACTGGCAATCTTAAGTAATAAAAGCAATAAAACACACAAAAAATAGGTAATTAAATATCAAGTGATTTTGCATGATACTCCAATGATATAAACTTATTAGAAGCTAATACAAAATCTAGCTTGATCATTATGGGAAGGGAATGATATCTTATTTTTACTAAAAAAAATAATGTTTCTTTTTGAGGTGCGGAGAGAAAGAGGGAGGGAGGGAGGCAGAGGGGGAGAGAGGGAGGAGAGAGAGAGAGACAGAGAGAGAGACAGAGCATGAGGAGGGGAGGGGCAGAGTGAGAGGGAGACACAGAATCTGAAACAGCCTCCAGGCTCTGAGCTGTCAGCACAGAGCCTGATGTGGGGTGTGAACTGACAAACTGTGAGATCAGGACCAGAGCTGAAGTCAGATGCTTAACTGACTAAGCCACCAGGTGCCCCAGGAAATTATTTATTAAGCTTTAATTAGGTGAAAGGGGCAGAATCCTATAAATACTAAAGTAAGTAAAATTGTAGAATTTGGTAAAATGAAGTAAGAGTATCAAAGAAAATGGCTGAACTTGGGCAACCATTCTATCAGTCTGTGTGAGCCCCTTTGATATTTCACTTCTGCCTCTTTCTCATTTGCTTCATTCTTCTCTCTTTGCAGATTAAGTTTTTCTGTGTAGAAGCCTATTGCCTATAACCCTGCCTAAAATTCACATATCTAAGTTCAAGAGAGTAAATGCACAAAGTACACAAATGGGAAAAAGAAAAGAAAAAAAATACTATCCAGACAGTATTTACCACAGGTTTCTGAAAATAAATACCCTAGAGCTTGCTAAGTGGTTTAATGAACAAAGTCCAGTCTTTTCTGTATTTCTGTAGTAGATGCTCAAGTTTTAATTAATGTTCAAGATCTCTTGTAAAATGAAGACAATATTTATTTATCAAGAATTAAAATAGGAGCAGGTGCAATTTGGTGGTAGAGGAAGACCCTGAACT
>NW_027530545.1:13394081-13443647 GCF_008692635.1 Crocuta crocuta | reverse complement strand
TCCCCGAGACACAAAATCTACACCTAGTATAAACTAATTCTTCTTGAAGAAGAACCAAGGACTGACTGAACAGCTTTTCAACAACAAAGGATAGAAGGACTACATGGAGACTGGTAGGAGAGAAAGAAATCAATAACAATGAGAACTCTATTTCTGGTGTGATGACTCTAAGTACAAAGGGATATCACTGAGGGTATACCCCCTTGACCTGTGCCCACTCCATTGCTAGCCAATCCATGAAGGCTGAGCCAATGAGCGTTCTATGGGACACCTCTGGATCATGCCGGTTCCACATCTAGTCACCTACCAAGGCAATCCCAGCATAGTTATGCTTTGGGATCTTCCCAGCCCATGCCCAATACAGCTTCACTGATCTGTCAAAGGATCAAGACAGACATAGTCTATACATGGGATATTCCTACACAAGAACTCTTATTTAAAATTGAAGAGGAAGTTGTTCTATAAAATTCATAAAAAAATTAAAAAAGAAAGTAAAACAAAATAAGGAGACAATGGAATGTGTTTCGAATGAAAAAAAAAAAAAAGATAAAACCCCAGAAAAAAACAAAACAAAACAAGAAACACTGATAAAACAGAGATAAGAATTCAAAGTAATTGTCATAAAGATGTTCACCAAATTCAGGAGAAAAATGAAGGAATATTTCGAGAAATTTTAACAAAATGTCAAAAATATAAGAAAGAAACAATCAGAGATAAAAACAAAAATATGCTATAGGGAAATCCATAGATTAGATGATACAGAAGAATGGATCAGTGATCTGGAAGACAGAGTAGTGGAAATCACCCATTCAGAACAGTATAAAGAAAAATAAATGGACAGGGAAGAAAATAAGGAAGATACTTGTGTCAGGGACCTCTGAGACAACATCAAGCATACTAAAATCTATATTAGAGAGACCAAGAAGGAGAACAGAGAGATAAAGAGCCAGAAAACATTATTTGAAGGAATAATAGTTGACAAAGTCCCTAAATTGGGGCAGGAAACAGACATCCATATCAAGGAAGCATAGAACCCCGAACAAAATGAACCTATAGAGATCCACGCCAATGCACATCATAATTAAAATGGCAAAAGGTAAAGATATTTATTATGTTAAAAGTAGCAAGAGAAAAGCAAATAGTCACATACAAAGAAAAGTCCGTAAGACTGTTAGCTGATTTTTTAATAGAAACTTTGCAGACAAGTAGTAGTGGCAAGATATATTTACAGTGTTGGAAGGGAAAAATCTTACAACTCCAAATATCTCTAACTGGCAAAAATTATCGTTTAGAATTGAAATAAGGATAAAGTTTCTCAGAAAAGGAAAAAAAAACAACAACTAAAAATGTTAATCACCATTAAACTATCTTTAAAAGCAATGTTAAAGAGTATTAAGTGGAAATGTATTAAATAGAAATAAAATATAGAACAATCTTTTTTTGTGGTCAAATTGAATCTTTTATTCAATTTGTTCAAATAACCATCTTTTAGCTTCATTCATGTGCTCTATTGGATTTCTACTGTCTTATTTCATTGATTCACTCTCTAGTCTATATAATTTCCTTCTTTCTGCTAGTTTTTGGTTTGGTTTTCTATTCTTTTCCAGTGTCTACTGTCAATTTTTGCTGAGTGTAAGACTGTTAGTTAATTTTTTATGCATTTTATTTATTTCTGAGATTGAGAGAGAGAGCGAGAGCGCGAGCATGAACGGGGGGGGGTCAGAGAGAGAGGGAGGTAAGAATCTAAAACAGCATTCAGGCTCTGAGCTAGCTGTCAGCACAGAGTCCGATGCAGGGCTCGAACCCATGAACAGTAAGATCATGACCTGAGCCAAAGTTGGACACTTAACCGACTGAGCCACCCAGGCACCCCCTGTTGGTTAATTTTTAATTGTCAGCATTTTGAATGGGTCATTCTACTGCTTTCTGTCCTTGATTGTTTCTGATAAGCCAGCTATTATTTTTGGGGGGTTCTCTCTTATATGATGAGAGGCTTTCCTGTTACTGCTTTCAATATTTTCTCTATATATCTGGCTTCCAATATTTTGACTATTATGTGTCTGGGTATGAATTGCTTTGCATGTACTTCTACTTGAAACATATCATCAAGTTTGCTAACATTTTCATCTGTCATCTCAAATCTATGCTCGAGCCCCTTTAGTGAATTTTACATTTTGGTTTTTCTACTTTCCAATCCAGATTTTATATTTTTTAATAATTCAATTTATTTACTTATTATTCTCTATTTGATAAGATATTGTTAAATAGCTTCTTTTAATTCTTTAAGCATTGATTCATTTATGTCTTTAAGCATATTTATAATAACCTGTCTTGAGTAAACCTCTAGATTCCTTCAAAGGTGGTTTTTATTGGTGTGTGTGCGCGCGTGTGCGCATGAGACATTTTCCTGTTTTTTTGCATAAAACACAAATACTTTTGACTGAAAAGTGGACATTATAGATATTGTAATAATTATGCATGTTAATCCCCACTGGTGGCTTTTGCTGCTGTTTGCTTGTGCATTTGTGCATTTTGTGATTTGTCTGAATTAATTATTCAAAGTCTGGGTCTGTAGTTTGACACCTTTGATGTCGCCAATCAGATTTTCCCCCTGTATTCATTTTTTTCTCTTTTAGCATTACTACTTAGGGGTTACTCCTAGATCAGGGGAAGACACTTACTTATTGGTCAAAGGTTGTGCTTCATTCCCCCTGGCGGTAAGACTTTCACACATTATCACTGTATACACATATTAGCTTAGAGCTGCTATCACAGGTCACAGTGTCCCCCTGCCCCCCATGTTCAGCCAAGGACTAGTAGCTTTGGAGTTTCTTCTCAGATTACTCCTGAGAGTATGCAGTATAGGGCATGCAGTCTTAGAGACTGCTAAATTGACTATGATTTTATTTTTAAGGCTGACGTCCATGGGGTTGCCCCTGGGTCACAGTAGTTCATTGATCAGTTAGTGTTCGTCAAGAGGTTGTTTAAGCCCGTTGTGGCAGTGAAGCATTCACCCTGTATTCATGGCTCTGTGTGTGGTTTTGGGAATGCTTTCAAGTCCTGTTTTGATTGCTTCTGAGTGTAATTCATGAGTGCTGCTAATGCATATGCACAACCTTCCCTGATCTCCAAAGTTGACTGTTATCACAGGAAGTCTTTTATGTGATCTTTTTACCTGACTCTATTAAACTTCTGGCTGCTATTTCCCCTGGAGCTGTAAACTTCCTCTTAATTGCTATCAAGTCTCCATTTTTCTTATTTTTCTCCTGATAAAGACTTTTAAGATTTATTTGTAACTAACTTTCAAAAATGCAATACAATATTACTAACTATAGTTACCATACTCTATAATACATCCCTATCACTTATTTTATGAATCCTTTTTAGTCATGTCATTTATTCCTCAATCCTTCCCACCACTTCTGACAATTCCCAATCTGTTCCCTATATCTATGACATTGTTTTTGTTTTTTTAAATTCCACATTTAAGTGGGATCATATTTTATCTGTTTTTCTCTGACTTATTTCATGTAGCATAAGCCCAGAAGCTCCAATGATGTTGTTGCAAATGGCAAGAATTCCTTTTTTTTTTTTTTTTGGCTGAATATACATACACATTATATCTTTAGTCATCTGTCTATTGATGGACACTTAGATTGTTCTCGACAAATTCCTTAGGCATGGAATTCTCTTCAATCTGTTCTAAAACATCAGTCCCCTTCAGTGGAGCTGTAGACATACTTATCCTATGACCTGTCTTTCCCCTTGGCAGACTGCTACACCCACCAAAATCACTGCACTGGTGCTAGGGGTGGGGTCGTTTTTCACTGCCACCCTTCCCCATGAGTGAGCACAAGGAACAGGCTGGTTGACATACAATTGTGCTGGCCTAGCCCTCCTGGTTTGGTATTCCTACCACATGAAAAAGGTTGGGCAGGGAGATAAGGCCTTCAATATACTTGGCATAATGTAGCTTCTACGCTATGAGTAGGGGGTGGGTAGAGGGGAAAAAGAACTAGCCCTGGCCATCCATATCTTCCTCTAATGGAGCTTCTGAAACACGCTGTGTGGGATGAGACACTGTGGTAAACCAGTGGCCCCATCTAGAAGATGGGAAGAGAAGGAGACTCCATCTTCTTGACTGCACATGTGTGAGTACAGCTTCTATAACAGGGAGCTAAAGGAGTGGGAAGGATGGTGGTAAGAAAGTGGGTCATGACTTAAATGTCAAAACTTCCTGCTGTTCTTTCAGAGAATTAGATTTTCCTGAATGAATTTTTTTTTCATCTGCTTAACACTATTAGGACAACTTCCAGAGACTTCCAATTACTGGATTTAAAAAAAAAAATTCCATCTGTTAAATTGCTATTATCTCGGGGAGAGGGGCTGCCTAGTTCCTTCAGAAGTCCTTCCGTAGTAAGTGTATTTTTTTTAATTTACTGTACTTTTATTATTTTACTTCAATTATGAAACTACTTTGACAATTAGTAGCAGAAATATTTACTGTATGGGAGAAGTTTATGATTAGATTTTGCCGATAAAAGTTTTAGCTTTTTAAGGAGCACTTCGGGCTAATAGAAAAAAAAAAGTAAACCGCAACTACTGGCAGCCTTTTATATTGAATAATTTACATTAGTAACTAAAACTACACACATAGTTCTTATCAGAACATGGCATCTGTCTTTTCAGACAATGAAAAGCACCTTTTGGATGAGGATAATATACTGTGCTGCATCACTGAGTTTCTCATCTTGGCACTTCTGTAAATCTAATTATGAGATATATGCAGCAGTTGCTAACTCCCATTAATGGAAATGGATGCATCAATGACCCCCATTTTACTGAGCCTAAATAAACTAATACTCTATCTCTAAAGCACACCCAAGCTATTTAAACCTTTCTCCCCCGGCTAAGCATAAGAACAGTAAATTATCATAAATCAAAGTTCACTGATGTATATATGACAATAGAAGCAAATTATTAATGTATGAATATTCTCATTCTTTCCCCCCGAAACTCTCTCTGCTAAAGAAGGCTTGTAAAACATTTTGCCCAGGGCATTTTATATTTCAGAATCAGGAGGAATTGTTGGACTAGTGGGCAAAGGACTTGTGGCTGCGGGAGAAGGAGGTGTCAGGAGAATTTCAAAGGGATTAGTGAGGAACTGGCTGGCTCTTCGAATTGGAGAAAGGGGATGAAGAAAGAAGAGAAAAGAGAGTAGAAATTTAGTGTTTCTATGGCTTAAAAATCTCTCATGGTAAACAAGAACTATATGTAAAGAGCTTTTATTGGTTTGAAATTGCTGTTTGGTCAAAAGAATACATTTATTTGACCATAATTTTATTCTTATTCTGAATCATTTTACTCAATGCTTTCAACATATTTCCAAATATAACAATTTAATGCACATTGTTAATAATATGAGTTTAATTTAATAAAAATACATTCTAAAGAAACACCTTACAAGCTACAATATTTTTCAGACTACATTGGTGATAAGAATTGTCGTGAGAAACAAAATCAACATTGTTTTGTTGACATCTTAGTTAAATGTATCCTATCTTTTATGGTCACAGCGTATTCAAGTCAAAGTGGGGGAGGAAATGTACCCCATGCCAAGGACATTTAAAATGCTGAACAATCCTTTTATCAATTTTTATATTCAAACTACATGGATAGTTGACTATTTAGAATTTACATTACGTATACTTAATAATTTTACATTTGAAATCCAAGTAATTATTTACATATTATAGAGTATTCTCTGACTTTTATACATCATGCATAAAATTTTCACCATAGGGATTCTGGGTGGCAGGGGTGCATTGATTATATAACATTTGGAAGTGAAGTATCTAAATTAAACTCTTTTCCACAGCATGTAGATATTTCCAAATTAACATTTAAATGTAGATTTTTAATCTTGAGGTAGGCAACTTCCTTCTGTATTTATAGTGCATATTGTGAAGGGTTTAGATTAAGACAGTTGATTTCTTAAGTCAACACTAGAGTCCCTTCATCTATGTTTCCACAGTATCTTTTGTACACGTGTTTTACTATAGTGGACTTTATGTGTGTCTCTGTATGGTGTGCATATGTGTTGGAACATAGCAATCACCTGGTATGTGTTAAGGGAATACATGAGTGAATGAATGAATGAGTGAACAAATGAATGAATATCTGAATAATTCTAACTAGATTGTGTCCTATTTACCTGCAGATCTGGGGTTAGTACATATTCATTCATCATTTTTAATTATACAAATGCCTGCCACTTGTTAGAATGCCCTTCATGCCTTCTATTTCTTTCATTCTCTTGGTGGAAGGTTTCTAGAGGATAGCAATGGGTTAGGGAAGATCAGCTAGAAGGGGAGTGGGTGAGGCCTTAAGTATGGGACAGGTTCAACATTTAGTACAGAGCAATAATAGGGGTTCAGCCAGAGGTACAGAAATCTCAGAGATATAAGATAAGATCAACTCTGGGCCAAGAACCAGAAGCAGCAGTCAGATCACTATGAGATGCCAGGACTGCACACAAATGATAGCCAAGGATTTAAATTGAGTTGAGAAAAAGGAAGAGGCATTAAGAACAACAGCAACTACATCTAGTCTTATAGTATAATTAAAGTTGGAAGGTAAGATTTTAGTTACACAGACAAGCAAAGTGCCCAGTCAATAACTTTTGTATGTGTACTTCATATCTTAAAGAGAGCGTATTCTAGCATGAATGATAGGATTTAAAAAGGTCTTCCTGAATTTGTGCTAATAGCATTCAATCTCCTGTGTTGAATTATATGAACAAAATAGTATTTTTGTAATATTTGGAACATGGAATTTAGAATTTCAACCATTTAATATAATCTTCATAAAATTCTACAAACCTGAACAAAACAACCCAAACAACAACATAATCTAATTTTAAAATGTTGTGATTTCTAAATGTTTGGCCATATGGAAACAAAGTGGATTTCTTCTTACAATTTCACTTTCTTTTTGGCTATGAAATAATTTATTACGGGCTACATGAAGACATATTAAATTTTAAACAGTGTATGTGCTTTAGCACAAACTTTCCATATTTTTTTTTCCTTTATCAGTTTTCTTGGGTTTACCAAAGCAACAAAAAGGAAGCTTTAAAGTCACTTGTTTCTGAAGTTAAATTATTTCTCTTAAAACTCTGGCATATAGCCTTTATGATTCCATTTTAGAACTAGAAGCAATAAGTATATTCAAAGCAAATTAATCACTTTTATAAATAACCAATTTAAAATAATTTTATACAAGAATTACATTTAATGACCCATAACACCATAACAATTGCTCTGTGGAATTATATATTTTTCTCTAATTATTCAGTAGCTGAATGGCTCACTCTTAAATCAATGCCAATGTTCAACAGATCAATAAAAACATGCACAATCTGTTGCTCAAGCTCAGATCACANGCAGTCAGCACAGAGCCCGATGCGGGGCTCGAACCCACGAACCACGAGATCATGACCTAAGCAAAAGTCGGACGCTCAACCGACTATGCCACCCAGGCGCCCCAATTAAGCTCTTTTTCTATGTTCAATCTTCTATAAACAAATAAATAACACAAAACAAAACAAAAAACCACCAAACTAAATGAAACAAAAACAAGACAGGAAATGTATTATTTAAAGGGAAAAAAGGGAAAAATTACTTTAATACCGAATATCAAAACTATATCCACATAGTAAAGTAGGACCTTTAAAAAATGGAAGTCTGAGTAAATAAAGCATTTTAATCAGCAACCTAAATCTGTGCTTCAATACAAAATGTGCCCAGAGAGGTCTAAAAATTATTCTGTAGGAGTTTCTGTTTATATTAAACCAATGACTTAACTTAGGCTGCAGTTTTATGACAACCTAGATAAAACTGACTGGGAGAAAAACATCAGGATATGATCTTAGATCACTGATTGATTTCTTAGATCTTTCAAGTGTCCAGTGATTTAGTCTGAACATCCCTATCTCCTTATTCAAGTACTAGAACTACCATCTGTAAAAACTTTCAACCTGTCTCATGATAATTAGACTAACTTTTCTAGTCTTCAGTTTCCATATACCAGAGGCCAAGATTGCATTTCTTACTGTGTGATAGAAGAAAATTAATCAGAAATATTTATAGTCATCAAAGGTGGCATTTCACACACCCAGACTCACAGCCTTGGAGGATAGTCATTATGAACATAAAGGAGAGGTGATGGCACTAAAAAGAAATCAAAATGCCACCCCTGACTTCTCCATAGGGAACTCATGTGAGTCAGACACTTTTCTCAACACCACCTTAACAGGACAAGTCCATTTTCAATAATACCTTGTTTGCAGAGTGTGTTGAAAATTAGAGGTCCCATCACATATAATATTTGTCACTGAAATCCTTCCTTGTGGCATGAGGATTTAGTACCACTTTGCAATGAGACAAAGCTAGATTAGTGACTTGAGCATAGTCACACAGTGACAAGGCAGGCTCTCCAACCAGACCATCTTTCCTGCTCTAGGGGCTTTACAGAAATGATTTATTCTTATTTAGATATCTCACTATCAAGAGAAGACTGTCATTCTGCAGTACCTCATATCTTCTCATGTCTCTGGAGGTCCTCAGTCTGCCAGCATCCAAGTTCACTGCCTCTCAACGGGCCACCAATTTGGAAAATGGCCGCAGCCCTGCCTTGCCCTGCAGTCACTTCTGGTGAAGCACGGTCAGCTGTCTGTTTGTGGCAGTGATCCTCCTGGGCAACAGCAGCAACCCCATTACCCTGTTCAAGAGCATTTGCTTTACTGCCTGCCCTATTAATACATTTGAACTAAACCTCCATCTGGATTAATAAGAGCATCGGGTTTTCCTGTTTTCTTTGATCACAAATCTGTAACAATAAAGAGAGCCATTTAAGGAATGTGTTGTGTCCATACATCTCTTGATTTTTGTGAAGACTTAGGTTTAATTTTAACAGATTGCAGTGACACTTCTCAAAGTGGGATATGTTGTCAAAACTAAGGAAGAAAACACTTTTGATGATCAAAACTAAGGAAAATTGGATCCTACAGGGATACTGTTAGATATTGTATTATGCATTGCATAATGTTTAACAGCCACCCCCCCCACACACACACAAGAAAAATTTATCTGGACAACAACATTAATAGTGTGAGAGTGAAGAACCCTGATTTTGGAAAATATCTGCTTGTCATCATTACTGGCTTTCTATTTCATTGCTATATAATCTCAGATAATTTCAAAGTACATTCAAACCTCAAATGCCAGGAGACCAACTAATCAGGGTCTTAACTTTACTAAAAATATTTCTCCGCTTTATACTTAAAAAAGGACATATAACGTTTAAAAAAGCTCACTTCAGCAAGTTTGATTTAAAAAGTAGTCCAATGCCTAATCATTCCTAGCCTTTACACAATATACATCTGCAGTCTTCTATAATGGGAACTGGTGCATAGAATAATTAACCTGAGACACTTCAAGAGAATCAGTTAACAAGGGGAGAGTCACTTTTAGCAGTGCAGTCTAATTATGAAAACAGGGACACTGAACATTATAGCCTAGAAAGATTTTCAATAATGCAATCTGAAACAAAAGTGACTTTTCTTAGTTAACTGTGTTAACCAGAGAAATCAATTTGTCAGAGCATCCAATTCCTGTTAAGCAAAGTTTTCAATTATTTTCTATGACATTTAATCCATAAATTTTATCTCAGCATAAGTAAAATTCATAGCATCAAAAGAGCTCTTAAAGCATCATCCAGGAACAATTATCCCCCTTTGCAGGTACATGGGAATCTGTCTAAATTTTGAATATCTTTGGAGAAAGACATTGCAAAATCCTCTATTAGGTTACTGCTTCTAATCATAACTTCCACTGAAAGAATGGAAATGCTTTTCCTTTCTTATTTTCAAATTGTACACTTTATAAAGCTGAGAATGAGAAACTGACTGCATTGCTGTACAATATGATCCTTTTTATAAAATCCTATGTAGAAAAGTAAATATTTCATATATATGCCAAATAGCTATCAAAATACATGTACAAGGGACTAAAATTAAGGTTTTTCACAGATCTTACTTTTTTTCAAAAGATTTTTATAGCATAATAGATAAAACTAAAGAATGAAAATTCATTGTCAGAACAATGGGAAAATATGCTTCTGTTTCTGAAGGTTCTGTATGTTTAATCTTCACATACTAAAAAGTTTTAATCTTTATATCTCTATAGGAGATTTTAGGCCTTTTAAACAAGTGTGAATTTTGAAAGCACCTAATTTACCAAACAAATCTGCTAACCTTTCCTTAGAGCAATATGCTTACTACATTATGATCTTTGTTAATGAAGACCTGTGGCTTTAAATGACATATCTCAGATAACATTTATATGGTAATTGACCAAACTATGTGAAATCATCTGTTCCTTAATTTTAACAGCCATTATGTATTTTTGTTTAAATCAAGTACTATGTTACCTGGTAAGATGTGATCTTTTTTTCTTATTCCCACAGCTGGAAAGATAAACAAAAGTGTATTTATTGCAACTCATCTACTCTATAAAGTGCACTGTTGGTTGTCATACGAAGCTCACCATTGTATAGAAAATTTATGACATTTTCCAGCATATAATTTCAATTATAATGCTATGACCACTGAAATTAGCATATGGGAAAAAGCCTGCAAATGTGAATAATTTTTGGAATACAAAAATATAATTAAATATTTTACCATGATAGAAAAATGCCCTTGAAATTGGTGTTTGATGAAAACTGACTCCCTCAAACGTTGTATCTCTTTGTATGTGATTTCATTGGCATTTGGTGTTCCCTTCTCCCCAGTTTCTCCCTAACTTTATCTTGTCCGTCCTATCATTTTCCCATGGTACTGACTGGAGAAGTCCGAAAGAATAGAGATCCTTTGACCAAGATATATGAAGACAACAAGATGATTATGACAGAAGGAAGGAGTTAACTTAGGTAAATAGACATGCATTTATGGAAATATCTCACACACAGAATCATTTTTGGTAAAAATCATGGATTTTCTTTCACGTTAAACACAGTAATAATATTTGCTATTAAGATATGGACAGATGTACACTAGTTTTTTTCTGGAGAGGATATGATCATTTTCCTAGTTTAAACCAATATTTATCAAATGTACTATGGAAGTTTGGGACCAATTACTTCTTTTTTGTTAAGGTTGTTCTACATTTTGTAGGATGTTCAGCAGGATTCCTGCCCTCTATCCACTAGATGCTAATTGTATCTGTCCAAACATGACACACAAAAGTATCTCCAGATATTGCCAAATGTTCTCTGGGTGGCACAATCACCCAGTTGAGTACCATTGGTTTAAATAGATATATCAAGATCCAAATTAATTTATTTTTAAAAAGAGAGGAGGAGGAGAGAGAAAAGGGGGAAGAGAAGGAAAGGAAAGAATAAGAGAGTTAGGCAGCCCCAGAAAGAAAAATCTTATGATCAGTGCACTGTATACTTTGTCTACTGTTTTCATTTTTATCATTTTTTTACTAACACATTTAATTACTTCTGGATCTCAAACAAGTTAATAGTTCATTAGAGCATAAGTTCTGGAGTCCAGCTAAGGATAAAATTCTAGTTCCAACATATGCCAGTTTTGTAACTCTTTAATTTGGGGAAATATATTTAAACTCTCCAATCCTCAGTTTCCTCATTTGTAAGTATATTATAACAGTATTAGTATATAGAATTTCTGTGTTTATAAATGAGTTAATGTATATAAAGTACTTAGTAAAATGTAGAATAAACTCAAAACTCTTTCTTACATATATATCATCATCATCAACTTCACCATTAATGAATCAGAATCTTATGTTTAAAGATGAATAGGTTATATTTTTAAATGAATATACATAATTAGGGAGAATATTATAATGATTAAAGATGTTTTCTAAATATTACTAAGAATAATATTTCTTTAACTCTAACAGACCTACAACATTAATTTGCAGTTTTTAATGTATCCATTTAAATCAATTTTAATTTACATTGAACTGAATTTGTGGGGGGTAGTGTGAAAACGAAATTGGGTCCACTTTCCTTAAAAATAGTTTTTAAACCTAAGTTTTTTTTCTTGTTATATACAATATATTAACTCTAGGACTCAGCTCTCAAATAAGACATCTTTTAGCGATGACAGTAATGGTCTAGGTTAAAAGTACTAACGTGTTTACAAACTATTCTGTATTTCAACAAAACATGTTCCTACTAATAGTTTAAAATTGCTTTAACACAATGTTTACTTGGCCCTCACAATCCATGCAAATGCATTTCTAAACTAAAATAGTCTAAATATTCTCCAGCAAGAATCTAATACTTGCAGAGTGTATCCTGATTGTGTGCATGTTTGAAACATTAACCCATCTCTCATTCCTTAAACAGAATACAATCTGTAATCTTTAAATCAGAGAAATTTTTATCAATAAAGTGCTCTAAATTTTTACTTTTAGTGAACCAGGAGTATTTTCTTAGAAATTAAACACTGAGAAACATTATTTTTACTTGGAGCAGAGACAGATTATTTATATTACATAATAATCCACACTAAAACAGTAGATGTAAAGCTACCTAGGCAATTATATAGATATAAATACACAAATTAATTCAGAAAATATATGTTGAATGCCTATTATATGTTAGTATCCTAGACATTTGTGGATACTACACGGAACAACAACAAACAGTCCTGTGAAATTCATCTATATAATTATACCTACTGGGTGAAATTTCTCTTTTATTTTCTTCCTGGAAGAGATTACAAGCTATGAAAAGTGCTGGCCACAAAGTGAAGGTCTCTTTTTATATAAATTGCATACTTGATACCTTTGATTAGCTCCTAGTATTTTATGTTTGATGTAAAAAATATACATGTCCATAGTTAATCTTTTGTCAAAAGAAAATTGTTTCTTATTTTGCCAAAATTAATTGTAAAACAACTCAAAAAATTCCAAATTCCAAAGCAATCTCAAGTACAATTGTTGTAGAGATGGTAGGGACACAAAGGTAATGAGTTCAGTTTTCCTCAATGACTCTTGGGTAAATTAGCCAAGTTAAACTGAAACATTTACCTTCTATTAATCCCTTTAATAACTATTTATGAAATTTTGCTTTTGTGATAATTTAAATAGTTGCGTGAAAAAAAAAAAGAAAATGAATGTATCCATAACTATGTAATTCAATACCATGATGCAAGGCTGCACAAAGTTAAAAGAAAAAAAAAAAAAAAAAGGATGGATTCACTTTGAGTGTGTGGATAACTACAATATTCTTCAAACAAATTAAGAAGGCTGGAAAGAAAGCGCAAGAACTGTAGAGCACCTTTGGATACTTCTCCAAATTGGTAAGCAATCTAAGGAAAATGCCTATATTTGTAACACACATCCAGGAATGAGCATCCTCCAAATTTTGGTACAAATAATATAGCGCTAGGATGACTGGGTCTAAGACAGAAGATTGGGAATGCCTGATGGGAGGCAATTTTTTTTTTAATGAAAAATCTTGTATTTTTGGAGATAGAGTATATTTGCTATTGATTAGTTTATAATTGTACAAATTCATTATTCCATCAAATTGATCCAGTCCTTTAGTGATTAATTCTACACTGTTTTCTCTAAACTCCACTGCAAGTGCTAGATGCATCTTGACTAGCGTGAGTTTGTAAACAACAACAACAACAACAGTGTCTCCTACATGGCAAACCTGGGGTCTTGGAATGAGGCCAAGATGTCTCTAATCCTTTCCAGTGAAGAAATTTCTCACTGGAATGTTTGGAGTTTTTGCAAACACTGGAGTGTTTGCAGTGTTGTCTTTTATATTGGTCACCATCCTAGAATCTACTTGGTTCCCAAAAGCTGTTCCTCAGTCACCTCTGGATTATAAATCTAATCTTCTGGAACCATACCATTGAACACTTGCTGATTTTCCCAGGAGGTAATTACTTTCTTCAGAAATAACCTACTTTTCCTATCTCACTTTCTAGTATGTCCTGGATTCAACCACCCTTACCACTTTTGTACTTCCTAGATGTTACCAATGAATGGGTACATTATCTCACACATGGCCTGTTTTGTATAGGTCCTCCTTCAAAATACCATATTATTCTGAGTCTGAGAGGTACACGTAAAGAATATGGATTTGCTTTCCTTTTGTTTTTCTCCAGATTTAATCATACTATTCAAACAATCTAGAATGCTTTTGTCTTTTCCTCTTCCTCACGTTGTTCAAAAACAAATGTTAATCACACTTCTCAACTGAAATCCCATTTCTATTAGTTTTCCATAGTCATCCAGTTTTCACGATCGCCTTCATCCACACTTTAACAAGTTTTTATACAAGCCATGCAACAAACGCTTATTAAAGTACTGTGTAAGGTGCTTTGTGATACATCTAATTTTTGACAAATCTCATATAATCTTATGAAATTGCTTCCATAATTATTTTGAAATGTGTATATTAAAAGTCTATTGTTCTTTCTAGCATACATCTTCTCATCAAATATTTAAGGTAATTTTTAAGTATAAGAATCATGTATTTCATAAGGTGTTTAAAATACTTATTTTTAAAAAGTTGAAAAGTGGAAATTTGGCACATAACTTTTTTCCTCATGCAGGAAAAAAAAAGAAACTTTAGAATTTAAAGTACACAGGCTGTCTCAAAATCAAAATATAATTTTATAAACCTCTCAATTTAAAATGACGTGTTTATAATGGAGCTCTCCAGAGCTGTCCAGATTCTACTGTCAAAAATATTATTTTAGCCATACACTTTCTAATTTTATAAAGAGTGGAAACTGCACAAATTTTCTCTTATGAGCAAGTGAAAAAGATCCTCCTTGAGTAAGGGCAAAACAAGCAGTGTGCTGGCTGGAAAGTCTATCCTTTCATTAAGCCCTGATGCTTCCCTGTGCCCACTGGCCTATGAGGACCAACACTATAGGACCACTTAAATGATCTATATAGACCAATCAAGAAAGATTTGATCCCAATCATCCTCCACCATGACTTATGATGACATTTGTTCTAGGTCTACTTAAAATAAATAAAATCTCATTAATATATACTACACTATTGCTTTAGATTTATCTACATATTTACTAGTATCTTTGCTCATATTTCCTCTTGTATCTTAGTAATGCTATTTGAGATTACTCCTTGTTCATTTAAAATGCAACCTTTATCCTTTTTTCTTTAGTGAAAGTCAATTGGTGAACACTTTTCCCATTCATTTACCCTGTAAACATCTTAGAGAAAAAAAGAGTAGAGCTACTCTGGGAAAAGATGAAGATTGATCAATTTTACCTGACAGGAGGTCCTTCTCATAATCTCTACAAAGAACTTTTGTCCAAGACTGAGAAGGTAATGAAAATCGTCTTATATCACCTCTTTTATACACAATAACCAATAATGTTGGCCAAAACTTTTCAAACATATCTTTCTTTAAGCCATCATCACCATATTTGCATTCAAAATGGGACACAAAATAACTGGTCACAAATGATCACTCAACCTTACATGGCAGGATTGTAATTGCAAATAACTTATACTGTCTCTTATTTTAGGGAGACATTTTCTAAGTAAACCTATGCCTGGTCAAAAACCTTGTAAAAGACTGACCCATTTAATTGATTATGAAAGATTATCTGATGTCAACCTGTTTGAATAAATATCTCAAAGTGCCCATTTTTTTAAAGGAGAAAAATTTACATATCTCCCTAAGATCAGATATCTAAAGAGTTTTCTTCTGCCTAAACAAGTGGAGTTCATTGTACCCAGTAGGCACAGAATTCTACTCTTTGTTGCTTGATCAGCAGTTTCCATCTTCTTTTATTTTATGAATGCAGTTTCAAAGAAACTACTAAACACCTGGGGATAGGGACATGTGGGAGCAAGGGATTTCTCATCATGAAATCTAGACAGATGCACTGAATCATGGATCAAGAAAGCATAGCATATCCTTATCATCTAACTCAGCACATGCAGCCATGAATATTGTTAGATACATGAACAATCAATATTTAATATGAATTATTTTCCAGATACTCCGTTAAGTATTCAATGTATAAAGGCAATGAGGCAGATGGGTAAAAACCTAGTTTTGAAACTGGTGCCATTTTAATTTGAAGCTGCAAATTGATAAAGATGTTCTCTTTCATTCAGAGAAGACTAAGTTTTCCCAGTGCACTATCAAGCTATTTTATATACATTGCTACTAATTATCACACTAGCTCACAAGGGAGGCTTTTCTGTCTCATACAATAAATGAGAAAAAAAAATCAGGCTAAAAGTTTCATTTCCACAACTCCTACATCCACTGGTTTCTGAATTCAGCAGTGACAAGAGGTGACTAAAAGGGGAAGAAATGTTTTTTCCCTATTCACCTTACTCAGGATCTCTGGCAGCAGCTGGATCTCCTCCATCGCTCTNCAAATCCTTTTTTTTTTTTTTTTTTTCCTTTTTTCCCCTCCCAGCCTAGAGGTGATAGTGGCTTCCAGCTATTATTAATCAGCAGTTTACCATATCCTCTACTGCTGACTTTAAAGTTCTTCAACCAACTATGTAAAAATTCCCTGCCTTAAATTTCCTCTCTTTAAATTTAGAGTTATTTCTGTCATTCTATATGGATCCTGATAAACCTATGATCTTCATGTCATATCACATTATTTCAAATACAGAGGGCACAATTATTCATACACTTTGTAATCATTTATTTACAAGCCTGTTTTATCCTTGCATGTGAACATTTGGGATCAGAGACATATTTAGTTTTCAACCTCTAACAACCAGCACATGGCCAAATACATTATAGATGCTCAATAAATATTTCTTGAATAAACGAAGTAATGATTCAATGTAATGCTATAAAATAAGATATGGAAAGGCAGATATGAAAAGGGCAGTCTAGTTCCAGAAGATCTTCCTAGAGATAAATTGCCTAGACTGAATTTCCAAAGATGAGTGCTTTTTGATGAACAGGAACAAATAAAGATGTTTCAAAGAGTGGAAACAAGATATGCAAAACCAAAATGCCACTAATTATAATGGACCCTGTAAGTCTGTGTTTAGTTGAAATCTAAGGTGCACAAGAAAACCAGAAGATAAGGCTAGAGAAATCAATACAGACATTGTCTCTACCTTGCTAAGGATTTTATCATTCATGTATGTATTTAAGCAAGGGGGACCCACTATTAGTTTTGCATCATAGAAAGATTTGCTGAATAAACAGATCACGGATCAGAATGCTTTAGTACGAATGGTAAAAAGCAAAGTGTTAAGGTGATTACCTTAATATTGTTGAAATGCTATTACAAGCAGAACTTAGAATCAGACAGGTAGGCAGAGGTTGATGGATTCTGAAGCTTGTTAACAGTGAGAATAACTTTGACTTGGTGAGTATTTTAGGTAAGATGAGGGAAAAGGAATATTCTAGTATGATTTCAGGAGTCTGGCTTGGGTCATTATATGGATCATGACAAAATTAAACAAGATAGACAGAAGGAAGAGTAGGTTAAAGTAAAATATGATGAGTTCAGATTTGGACATGAGTTTGATATGCCTGTAGGGCATACATGTGAAGTGTGTAGGAGATAGTCAGAAATACACACCTGGATCTCAGGAGAGGAAAAAAAAAAAACAAAAAAAACAGAGATAGGAGTCACAGGTAAGTAGGAGGTAGCTAAAGTGAATAGGATGACTCAGAAAGATAGGATGACTCAAATTAAGTTTAGCCAGACAAAGATGTAGGCCCAGGAAATAAAAAAGAACTTGGAAGCTGGTGTGGTGAAAAGAGAGATAGGGGTGGTGAAGCAGAAATTGTAGGTAGCCACAGGGCTCAAGGCAATTCAGGAGACAGCACAGTATGATAGAGGGAGAGATCAGGAATTTAAATGTTCCAGGTTAGACAAATACACATCCACTGTGAATTAAACAAACAAACAAACAAACTGACTTTGTATAAGCGTCTTCCTTTATTTTCCTACAAGAACCATGGCTGTAAAAGAAATGAGAGAGGGGTCATTTCCCCAAAGGTGTTCTTAGACTCAAAGCATGACTCAGTAGTAGGTCCTGAATTTAGCCTAGGCTTCTAAAAAATAACAAATACTTGTGAAAAAATGTCCAAGACACTTGGTGTTTTGAACGATGTATTCTTCTCTTCCTCTTGTACCAATATTGGAACTCTCAGAATTCTCAGCTGAGAAAATGAGCGGAGGATTTTTTAGGCCATCATCATGCAGGCAGTGATACACCATTCAAAATCAACATTAATGAACCCTGAAAGGCTACTGCTTTCCCCAATTCATTGTGTGTTGGCAAAACATTTAGTTTGTATCATTTTTTCCAGGACAAGAGAAGGAGGGACTAATCTAAGTTGATTAAAAACAAACAAACAACACACAAAACATAGCTTCATTCTGCTATGGTTTGTGTACATAGTACATATCCAAAGCAAAGGTAATTTTTTAAAGGTTAACTCAGTGTCATTTTCCCCAATGGTCAAAGGATAAAATCTAACTATATTCTGTGTCCCTAACTCATGTAAAAATCAAACAAAAAACTAAACACTAAAGCAAATCAATTTTTAGCCAATATATGTTTCATGACACACTTAGTCAAAGAGCAGCTGTGTTTAACATTCAGACACACTAAGCTGATCACTGTTAACAAAGAACTTGAGTAGAGATAACAGTCATTTTAAATGTTTATTTATTCATTTTGAGAGAGAGAGAGCAGAGGAGTGGGGAGAGAGAGGCTGAGAGAGAATTCCAAGCAGGGTCCAAGCTGTCAGTGCAGAGCCAGATGTGGGGCTCAATCTCATGAATCTCTGTGAGATCATGACCTGAGCCTAAATCAAGAGTTGGACACTTAACAAACTGTGTCACCCAAGTACATCCAGAAAAGAGTCATAAAAAAACAAAACAAACAAACAAACAAAAACTGGTCCTGGTTTCTCTTCATTCCCTTTCTTTGGTTTGTCACACAAAGGTTCATGTATAAGTGGATATAAGTATTTGACTTTCTTGCATAGAAACCTGTCAAGGGGAAATTGGCCTCAGGGCTACATTTAAATACCAGTGCACAACTGATGTCCAGAGTCCTAAGAGAAAAAAATTGGCAGTTTAGCAGCACCCTGATTTAGAATATCAGTTCCTGGTTAACAAAGCCATGTTAAAACTTGACCATATCTCAACACCTACCTAGCTATAAAAGTTCCCAGGGAACCTACCACTTATCAATTTCTTCAGGTAGGAGTATACGTTAAACAGAGTACACAAGTGTCTTTAACTCTGGCTAAAATTTAAATGTATACATTTATATGTATAGATTTATATTTAAATATATATTTATATGAAAAACATGTTTATACATTGGTCCATCTCCCAAATACATTGGAAGCTCTCAATACATGATTTGTATATGGTGCAGCTAGTCTTCACAATATCCTTCCATGATTTGATTAATGATAGAGAGTTAATAAATGTCTTAGAGAGAAATGTTAGTGCAGGTAGATGTTCCCTTAACCCAACCCTGGAGCTGACTGGAATTTCTTCCAAACCTGATGAGGAAGGAAGGGCAAGGGCTATCACTGTCTTTCTCTACTTGAGTGCCAGGAAAATAGGATACTGTGAATGGACAGAAGACAAGGTAGATTAAGAGGATTTATGCAATCACAAAGATAAAAACTCTAAAAGAATAAGCTGACTCATACTGGTCTTCAACTTGTAAAGCAGAATAAAACACTAGGATAAATGAATTTACTTTGAAACCAAATTCTTCTTAAATCTAGCTACTAAAACTCTGCATGCTGCTTTTTATGTTCTTTTTGCAAGTAATTGACATCAGACTGCATTCTTTTCAGAGGGTTAAGTATTTTCTTTTAAAAAATGGCCAATCCAATTATCATCCAAGGTAATCAATTTTCCATTACTGCAATCATCCATTAGCGTCTTTAGCTATTCTTGATTATAAGCATTCTAAAAAATAAAATGATAAGAAAATACTCCTCCCCCTCCAATTACGTCACAGCTCATACAAAGAATCAAAGGCAAAAGCATCTCTGATACATTTTAGAAAAAGTGGTAAGACTAAAATACTTTAAAGAAAAAACAATTACGTGTTTGGGATACGTCCAAACAATAAGGAGCCAGATTATATATGGTCTTATGTTATTGGGGGACTTTAGACTTTATTTCGAATAAAATGGGGGAAATCCATGGATTGGGTTTTGAGTAAAACAGTGATATATGCTGATATGATCTCATACAAAATTTTAATAGGTTACCTATTAAAGTCAGTTATGGGACTATTGTAATCATCCAAATACAAGATAATTATTTGATAGTACCAGTAGAACTGGTGAAAAGTGGTAGTGTTTGGGATATATTTAGAAGAAAAAGCCTATATCCTGAGATGAATTCAACTTGGGGAATTAAAAAAGACATAAGTCAAAAATTTCTCCAATATTTTGGTGTGAGAAACTAAAAGACTGTCACCAACTGAGAAGGAAAAAAGCTGTAAGTTTAATTGCTGTGAGCAGTGGAGAAGACCCTGGGCATGCGAGTATGAGGTATTTATCAGAGACGTAGAGAAGAAGTAGATTTCTGGCATTAGAGAATAGTCTGGACTTGAAAAACAAATGGAAGTCATTGGCAGAGAGATCATGTCCAAAGCTATGAGACTAAATGAGATCACCAAAACTGTAAATTAAGTAGACAAGAGGAAAGAAAACAAAACAAGGACTGAGATTTGCTTTAGAAGATATAGAGGAATAATAAATGAGTAGCATAGAAGTAACCAGTGAGCTAAGGAGAATACCAACAGTGTGGTGGTGTCCTAAAAGGTAAATGAATAATGTTTAATCAGGAGGAGAACATGATGAGCTATGTAAGAAATTACTGATAGAGAAATTAAGAAAAAGAAAGTAAATTAATGGTTATACCATTGCAGAGGTTATTGGTGACCTTGATGAGAAGAGTTTTATTGGAGTAGTGCAAGAGAAAGGCTAACTGTAGTATATTTAATAAAGAATGAAAGTAGGAGAAATGGAAACAATGTAAGATAAACAAAAATATAGTATAATAGATGACAGGGGAAGTAGAGTCAGAAAATTTTACTTATTTATTCATTTACATATAAATATATATGTATATTTTTCAAGGCAGAAGCTATGACTGAACGTTAATAAAAATGATCCTGTAAAAGTGAAAAATGAATGATGCAAGAGAGAGAGGAAGAGCTAGATCAATGCATTTCAGTAGCCTAGAACAGAAGAGTTCTTGTACTGCCATCAGTAAGACCATAGATAAATCATTTATAGTATCAGGTCAATAGTAATTGTAGATGTCAAGAAGTACATACATGTAGTGTAGTGATGGGAGTCAGTGCACAATATTTTATGGTCCCTTCAGTTTTTTCAGCCTACTGGGAAGTAAAATCATTAATTGGGAAACAATGGGTAAGAAAGGGTTGGTCTGAGAAAGGACAAAATGAAAAAATAAACTCCAAGGACAGGAAGTTAGTTTAGATTGTATAATATGATTGGCTAATAATATTAAGGACAAAATTGAAGTTTATGGTCATGGATTGAAAGTCAACATGGTTGTTCATTTTCAGCTAGGTTCACCTTGCAGATAAGATATAGATGAAGCAGAACAGAGTAGATGAAGAGTTGTATTTAATTGGGGATATGGTTTTGCTACTTGAGTATGAGGTAGCAAGAGAATGGCTAAAGAAGTTGAGATATTATGTACTGTAGTGATTAAATGATATATTATGGAATTGAAGAATAATAAAACTGGCAGTGAACACATCAAGTGTGTCTAAACTTGTGAAAATCTGGGAGTATAAATGGATATAATATTCTGGTAGTTGTTGGGATGGAAGTACTAGATAGTACTTTACCATCTCATAAGAGACAGTAAAGGTAGTGAACCAGAAAAGATATGTGGTTTTGGTAAAAAAAAGAGGGTTGACTAAAAGTGAGATGATGGGAGGCTTTCAATAGTTACCAAGAGCAAATTCTAGACTCAAGAACGGCAACTGGTGTGAGTAGCTGAGAATGTGAAAAGAAATGGAAAGGCCAAGTTATTATAAATGTTACCTAAAAGTATGTTGAAATTTCCAAGAATTAAAATGGTAGTAGTATTGGATAGGTAGATTACAATAATTGAAAAAGAAGAAGGAATGACTTGAGTGTCAGTATGTGTAACAGTAATGAAGAGTAATGGATAAATCATCTAATGGCATGGAGCTATAAAAATGAACATTTTTAGAAATAGAGAGAGAATGTTCTTCTTGCAGTAATGAGAAAGAGGGAGGAAAATTACCTTAAAGTTACCACTTTGGGCCCAATGATAGAATTTTTTTTGGGAAAACAACTTTCATTTGAGAGACCTGCAGGGGACACAGGGAAGGACATGAAGCTGATGAATTTTTGAGAGATGAGATTGAGCATATAGGGAGTTCTATATATAGAGGGCACAGTGAAAGGCTCAGAAAAGAAGAAAAAAAAATAAGAGCCTCTGTAATGATTATAGTTCTGTGATGATGGACATAAATGGGAGGAAAGACATAATAATATATACACCAAATTAAGTACTGGTTGATTTAAGACAGAGTGAGAAGAAAGCAGTGGATTCTTAGCACTTCTGTATAATTCCTAATGACTGGTATGAAAGGCATGGTAGGCGAGCAAAAGAAATTCAGGCCCAAGACACTGATTGGCAATACTGGCAGAAAAAGCTCCATTTTCCCTGGCCTTGAAAAATTCTTAATTCTGAAGTCAATAGGACCACTGGGTGAGGCCCAAATTAAAGTATCTGAGGCCCTAAATCCTCCTTTTTAGTGAAGCTATTTGACAAAGTAATATGGCCAATTTCAAATGAAAGAGACCTAAAAAGTATTGGGAAACATTTCAATGGACTATTTTATTATTATTATTATTATTATTATTATTATTTCACACCTAAATAAATTGATTAAAACATTAAAAAAATAATTCAAGTAAATTCAAGTGATTCAAGTAAAATTGAGTGTATTCTGGTCATGTTCTTTGTAAGTGATAGATATACTTACAACTGATCCATGGCAATATTCTTCTCAGGAACTCAAGCTTTAGGTCCAACTGTAACTCCTCTAAAGGCAATACTTTATTTCTATCTATGCTCTAACTACATTAGTTTACAATTTTCTGCTAATGATTTGTATCCACACATAATTTAGGTAACTCTTTGAGGATAAAAAGCATCTGCATATTTCCAGAGCCTCACATACTGACTGGCTTATGCTGAATTTTCAGCAAATATTTATCTAATAGGTATATAAAAGATTGAATAAACCAACCATATTTCTGAAGACTGGTTCTGTAAAGAACATGAAACTAGTATAAATACAGAATTCTGAAGAAAATATGCTTCTGAAATATTGAAAGCCAAAAAGAAAGCTACCGTAAGTAATGACCTACTCATGATACAGTCTTTGGGTATGCACTTGTATTAAAAAAAACAGTATTTTCATATAGTGTCTTTCTTCTATTCTCCCTTTTAGAAGACACGATCCTTCCTTCTCTACATCTGATCAAGTTCCTCACAATTTAAAATGTAATTTCTAACTATGTTCGATAATTAGAATTCTATGCAGTCATACAAAATAGTTGACACTGAGTCAGTTTTGGATATTATTCCTATCAAACTATTTTTTTTCTTTACCCAGTTCGGTCCATCTGCCACATGTATACCATGTAAACGTGTAATGTTCATTTTATACCATTTTTCTGCCCTTTGGCTGTTACAATCACTGGAATTTCCTGGTCTCCAAGACCAATTCATCAGGTTTCAAATCTGTTTTAATAAGTTTGTATAAAAGAGTTTTTCCCCACAAAGCCTTCTTTCAGACATAAGATGTTTTGTCTTATTTGGAAAATCATCCATCCATACATATTCCATTCGTAGTTCCTTATCTAGTCTATTCATTGTGATTGCATTAATGGCACCTAGTCTGTTCTATATTACTAAATTAGATTTCTACGGAGGTACTATTAAAATAATTATAATCTAATTATAACAGTAACTAAAGCTGAATGTTTATCTTTAAACATATTAAATTATAGCTTCATACCTAATCTTAGATCATATTCTCCTCCCATTACACAATAAGAGCAGAGGGAAATATCCCATCATCCCCTTCAATTTCTCAAGTAAAATTGGCCTTAACATATCAAACAGAAAATTTAAGTTTTTGTTCTATGCCTTGTTTATGGGTGACCAGTTTTCCAAAGCTAAGTATACACACACACACACACACACATGCTACATCTATATGTGTCATATATATTTATATACCTATCTATGTATTTTCTTTCATATCATTTGTCCAATTGAAAAATAGCAAACATAATTCAAAATATTAAGTTTTAGTATTTATTACAAGCATAAAATATGACCCTAAACATCCACAGAAATTTGTGCCTATGAATGCAACTATATATTGTAATTTCTTTCTAAAGAGTTAGGAAACCTGTCTGACACAATTTTCCAGTTTTAATTTAGGTTCCAATGGGGGTAAATAACAAGCTGTACTGACAAGATAGTAAGTGAACAACCTTTCCATGACCTCATAAACATAATTGGACGATCCTTTAATATTCTACATTAGTAAACTTACACTGAAAAAGCTTTGGGCATTTCTTGTTTATATTCGTATTGGTTCTTTGTAGATATGTAGTACCTTGGTTGCATGCAATAAAACAAAACACCAAAAAATTTGTATCATTCAAGTCACTGAACTAAGTGCTAATTGCCTCTTCAAAAGAATTATTATATATTCCAGGTATACCTGAATAGCAAAAATTCATTATAACTGAGTATATTGGAAATATTTATATTTGCTTTGGGAAATATTTCCCACAGAAACTGTTACCCATCCAAAATAAAAACAAAATGTCACTTGAAAATAGAAAAATCTATTGAAGAAAAAAGGGAAACATACATTGGTGAACTAAATCAACTTTAGGAGAAAAACTCAACAATCAAATAGAAAAAAAAAAAAAAACCTTTAGATTTCAACACAGATATTTCAGCCGAGAAACAAACAAAAACAGTCTTTGACAATAATAAAGGATGTCTCTGTATCTAGATTTTTTTTTAAGAGAGCCATTTCTTTCTTTTATAGTAATCATTTCTATTTGAGCAAGGAGCATAATAATACAACAGCAATTTAAAAATCCAATCTATGATTTTATATGTGTGTCTCAAGTTATGTTTTCTTCTGATTTTAGGGCCCTGAAATCCAGTGCAATGTATAAACTAGAAATACAGTAATTCCAGTTTGTCAGATATTGTTGACTGCAATTCTCTAACATTTGTTTCAATCCCAGGTTCTTAAAAAACATGAACTGTTAATACCAGGACAGCCACACTGTCCTGGCTAGCTAACCCACACAGATATTCCTGACACAGAGTGGCTAGATGAAAGAGACCTTTAGTTTCCTTCCAAGAAGTTCTTCACCTCCTTCCTTGCCCATTCAATAGGGAAGCACACCGCCACACTGATGTGGATTTACCCATTGTTAAAATGAAGAGGAAAGGTTTAATGAGCTATGTGCATAGGGAATTTGGTACAGTCACCAACATTTTCCATTCTGACTTTGATCTCTCTCAGTATGTAAAATTCTTCATTTTGCTCTTCTTTTAGACATTCAAAATTTTAATTTTAGAACTGTAGTGGTATCAAGTGAAACTATATTCATACTCCCTCCATTTCTCTTCTCTTTCCTTTCTCTCTTCCCCCTCTCTCTCTATACACACACACATACACATATATATACACATACATGCACACACACACACATATATAAGTATGCAATATGTTGTTTTTACTGTGAGATTTTATTACAATATGCTTCAGTGCCTGCATCATGCCTACTTACTTTCTAGGACCATGTGGTAAAAGTTCCTTTCTTAATTTGGATCTCACAGATATGAATTTATTTGAGTACAAAAAATGGCAGAAGTAATCACCTGATGGGATTTGGAATTGAAAGAATGAAAGAAGGAAAGACAGACAGACATAAGAGAGTGGGGAGGGAGGGATCAAAGGAAGAATGAAGAAAGGAAGGAAGTTAAAGGATCCTTCAAAATGAAATAGAAACCAAAAGCAATAAAATATTTGAGATGTATTTATTTGATTGGTAACAATTGAAAGACATAGGGAAGCAAAACAAAAATTAAAAAAACAAAACAAAACAAGAAATTTGCCATTGGAGAAAGAATAAGATAAAGTAACTTAATATGATTTGGTAATGTCAAAATATTATTAAAACAACATTTATACATGATGACAAACCACATAGTAAGAATAAATTATGAAATAGGGTTGGCTGACCACTGAGGTGAAATAATAGCAAAGCTTTTGAAATTCTGGTAAGTTTTTTATTTTTTTTTTAAATGTTTTTATTTATTTCAGGAAAGAGATAGAGACAGCGTGAGCAGGGGAGGGTCAGACAGAGAGGGAGTCACAGACTGAAACAGGCTCCAGGCTCTGAGCTGGCAGTCAGCACAGAGCCCGACGCGGGGCTCGAACCCACGAACCGCGAGATCATGACCCAAGCGAAAGTCGGACGCTTAACCGACTAAGCCACCCAGGCGCCCCTGAAATTCTGGTAAGTTTTTTAAAAGTCTCAAGATTAAGGGGCGCCTGGGTGGCTCAGTCGGTTGAGCGTCCGACTTTCGCTTAGGTCATGATCTCGCAGTTCGTGGGTTCGAGCCCCGCGTCGGGCTCTGTGCTGACTGCCAGCTCAGAGCCTGGAGCTTGTTTCAGATTCTGTGTCTCCCTCTCTCTCTGACCCTCCCCCGCTCACACTGTCTCTCTCTCTCTCTCAGAAATAAATAAAACATAAAAAAAAAATTAAAAAAAGTCTCAAGATTAAGCCCAATTTGAAGGAATAAAAATGTAAAGTACAGGGTGAAAAAGTATGAGATATGGCAGAGAGTGAGGGTAGCAATAGAAAGAGAAGGAAGGAAATGGGAAGAAACGGTAAGTAAAAAAACTAAAAATAGGGAGGAGGGCAGAAGGTAGAGAGAGGATCTTTCTCTTAGAAACCAAATTCATCTGGGGGTTTCTCAGGCAGCAGCCAGTTCTTGCTCCCTAGGAACAATCCTGCATGGACATCCTTCCTAAACATGCGGGACCTCTTTGCTACAGCACAGTCTGACCTTTTTCTTACATTTCCCAGGGTGTACTGAATAGTTTTATCAATTCATACAATTTTATAAGTGGAGGGAGTCTTAATAATATGGCCTGAACATCTCATTTCACTGGTTTTCAAAACTACAGAGCCAATTAATGACCAGCTTTCTGTCCCTTAAGAATCTTCCCATAAATTTTCATAAACATAATACAACTGTAATGTCTATCTGTTGAGCAGTCAACAGATTGCTCTGTTAAAACACATATTGTGTAAACTTCTAGTTGCTACCATATATCCATTATCCTTTTCTTCCAAGTCTCATTTTATTAAGGCAGTGGTTACATACTTGAAAAACTACATCTCTCAGCCTTTCACCCAAATACGGGCAGTTGTGTGTTAAAATTCTGGCCAATGGAACAAAGATAGAAATTTGGTGTTAGGCTTCTGTAAAGTCCCTTACAAAGCAGTTTGTCTTGCTTGGGAGGGATATTTTATTCTGATTCTCTTTTCCTGGAACATAGATGTGATATTTAGAGTTGCAGTGACCATCTATTGCCACTAGCCTATCTTGAGGGCACCTTGAGGCAAGAGAGAAGGATGGTAGAACAGAAATAAAAGAGCCTTAGGGCGCCTGGGTGGCTTAGTCGGTTAAGCGTCAGACTTTCGCTTAGGTCATGATCTCGCAGTTCGTGGGCTCACGCCCCATGTGGGCTCTGTGCTGACTGCCAGCTCGGAGCCTGGAGCCTGTTTCAGTCTGTGACACCCTCTCTCTCTGGCCCTCCCCTGCTCACGCTGTCTCTCTCTCTCTTTCCTAGAAATAAATAAAAATATTAGAAAAAAAAAAAAAGAAATAAAAGAGCCTAGAAGACAGATCACATCATGAAATCACCTCACCTGCCATGGAAGATCTATATCTCTGTCTCTGGATATTTTTTTCACAAGCAAAAAATTAACTTTTTTTTCAGGCTTTTTAACATCTCTATTATTAATCCCAAAGACAATTCCTAACTGATGCAACATAAGTGAACAAGTCAATGTTTAGGTGTAAGAAAATATGTAAAGAAGAATCATAGGAGTTAGAAGCTCTGACAGTCAATTATAGTGAATAGAAGTCACTTAAACTGTATCTCCATTAGTTGGGAGGAGCAGACTATAACTTTAGAGATTTTGAAAATTTGAAACTATCTGGAGAGGTATAAGAAAGACATGATTTACCTACAGGAATACGTTGAGGGAAAAGACTAAAAACTGAGAAGGCATGAATTTTATAACACAATATGCAAGCATTGCTTAGAGTACAAATTCCTATGCATTGACTGTGTTACTAAAAATGGCTATTAGAATTTCTCTCCCTGGAGGTCTCCCAAATTGGGTAGATAGCAATCTGCCTAGGCAAGTTTAGGTTCAGTCCAGTCTAAAGGCAGATGGATGGACTGGATGACCTCTGAAAATCCCTTCTGGCCCTATTATCCTTCGGTTCTGTTTCACCCTAAGAGAAAGTTATTGTTGTGTCTCTATTTATAGTTATAGTCACAGAGGAGACCTTTGCTTCCCTCTGCATATTGCAGATATCTCTAGTAAATAAGGAGAAACAGAATGGAAAGAAGCAAAGCACTTTAAGCAAAGTGCAGGAATGAATCTTCCTGACAAAGAACATATTGTTTGAGGCCAATAATTCTGGCATACTGTGTAGTGTACTTTACCCTATGAGTTACTCTACATGAGTCCCATGCACTTCTACACTTTATCACTGTTTCCTGTGCCTCTGTTTGCCATGCCAAGTTGACTCAGTCCTTGCAGCGAAGTGACTAAGGTAGAAGTTAAATGCAAACTTCTTTAGGTGTTTCCAATCTATTAGAGGTAGAAGATGCATACATAACAAGAAAAATGATGAATTAAGCCAAGGCACATTTGCATGGAAAAATTCACCTCAGAAGGTAAGTAATACGGTGTTAGGCAAAATGACTAGGCTTTGACCCTCTGAACATGTTTCTCTCAGTTCTGCGTATTTTGTTTGCATAATAAGTTTAAGTGGGCAGGGTAAAAATCTGATTTACTGAAAAGGAATTGGAAGTCATTTTTAAGTATGACATAGCACTCATAGTAAGAACTTGACTGGAAGCATCACATTACCCTGGTTTTGAAAGGAAGAACAAATGAACCAAAATACAGGTGAAAGGCATAAAAATATGTATGCTTTAATTCCCTGAAATAATCTAATCAGCTAGATATCCAGTAGACATAGGCTAGGAAAATCTAACAATACTTATGCACAAATATTTTTATATACATTTAGATACAATAAATTGTATATTTTTAGGTAATAAACATTTAGGCATCCCATATAAACTGAAGTGAAATTTATACCTTTTAATATTTTTCTCCAAACTTCTTTGAAAATTCTTAATATTTAATTGACCTCACTAAAATGAGACAATTCAGTTTCTTAGTGCTTCTGCTGAGATTATTGGATAGTTCTCTGAGACATTTATTGAGCTGCATAGATTTTTCTCTTGGCACTCTCAGTTTTGTACCTGTAGACTGAATTAGAACATGCCACACGTTTCAGCTAATGGAACTGAAAAGTGCTCTTTGGGCTTGCCCTTCCCATTCTCCTTTTTATCTTATGCTCAAGTGTTGGCTTACAGTCACATTGACCTAATTCAGAAGATGTTCTGAGAGCACAGTGATCTCACTTTGGTTGGCATCCTATGGTTTTCACAACCTCAGTGGGTTTTCTGGACTGGTTCTACAATCCTATTTGGCATACAGAGGTCAATTGTTGATTTTGTGCCTTCTCTAAGACACAAACCTAATGGGGAGCTAGAACGTAAATTCTCAGCTAATAGAAATGAATCTAGGTGGTGTGGTTTTCCTGAGAAATTGATCTTTAATGTGTTTCTTGTGTCCAAACAGAACTATGCAAACATACGTAGAAAGCTTTGACAAAACTTAAAATATACACACACATTTCTCTGTCTCCACATGAATGAAAAACAAATTAGTGCTTGATTTGATTGTTAAGACATTGATTATGGAAAGTTCAGAAGTCACCAGTCTTACAGCTATCTTGTTTTCCTAAATACTATTTAATATATTGATATATTCAGTTATGATGATATTAACACACATATGATTCAATGGAATATCACTGCATAAGTGATAACAGTAGATCAGAGATAAAGCAGCGGAAACAGTATTTTTCTGAAATTCAGGTTAGAAATTCAGAACTGAAAACATTGGCTGTTGGGTTTTGCCTGCAAAATTTAAACTTTCTCTATTGAATGATTTCGAGAAGACTCATTTTTTCTTCTAGATCCCATTATGAAAGTTGATTCTTAAACTTTTATTTTAACTTCCCATTGTAACAAGTGCTAATCTGTTTCAAAGGAGTTAAAATGAACTTCTCCATTTCCTTTCTACATCCCTCATCAAATGAAAGCACTAATTTTTCTCAAGGGATACAGCTTAATAGATCGAGACACACAATTCTGCAAACATATAGTTTTTCAGCCTGTTGTTCACTCAGCACAATTTTGTTCTTGTTCAATCAATTAATAATACTGACAGGGGACCTAATGTTAGCTCAAAAATGTTTTTCAGTTGACTTTCTACAAGTCATCTTGCTGCTTTAAGAACAGGTCAGAAAGGATGCTGAAGCATAACTATTGGATGCATTTCTCTGAGTTGGTATGTTAAGACTCAGTAGTCAAAATTGGAGAATGAAAACTCAAAGTCCCAGTGTTTAAACTTTGCTTTCACACTGCTTTTCTGTGTGACGCCTGAGGATGTCAGTCAACATCAGCTACCTGCTTTAATTCTTTATTTTTTAAAGTATAAAGCTGCTTGTGTCAAAAACTAAAAGGTGAATTATAGGAGATTTGGCCTCACATTTGGGGTTTAGTAGAGAGCTGAGTGACAATTTGTTATAATTTAAACTTTTGAATAATACTGAAACAGTCACCCATTTCCCAAAGTTAAAATACAAGAGAGCAAAACTTAGATATCAACTAAGGTGGTACTTTAGTAGCTTGCTAAAGATAAGATTCAGGTTGCTTAAAATAGTAAATACATGTTCCAAATTCCTAACTTTCATCTGAAAAGGCGTTCACTTCATATAGTTCCCCTGTCATCTGTTTTGCCTATCAGTTACATGAAAGTGGTACATTAAAGAATAACACTTAACATGCCTTGTTCTGGGTGCTGATCAATGTAAACAGATATGACTGTTTAGCTCAAAGTTTTATGATTATAACAATGCACATTTTAACCTTCTTAGAATAAATCACAAAACCTGCTACATATATGCAACAATTCTAATCTTCTTATGCTTAATAGTGAAATATCATACAACATCCTTATAATATTAAGAATACATCCTAGAATCATTTTCCACTCTCTTTCTCTTTAGTTTTATGCAATGCATTTTAAGTAGGTCATACTGCATCCTTTTTCTAATGTAACCACTCCAGATCTAATACCAAGCCTTTTTTTCTTTTTTAGCTTCAAACTCTTCCCTCTCCATTCAGAACAGTCTGCATCAACCTTACCAAAACTTTATAGAGTTCTCTTGAGTGTACAACGTTTTCTTGTGTCACTGTACATATATTTCTCTACTTTTGAAGTGCTCTTCCTTCCCTCATTTGCCTATCAAACTCTTCTGAGATGCAGGTCAATCATTAGTTTTCTTGGGGGTATTTTCTTACATCTCCTCAAGCAGAAATAGATGCTCTTCATATTTTTCTTCCTTAGCAATTTTTACATACCTCCATTATGACATGTGGATTCCATCAAGGCAGAAAATAGGATTTCCTACATCTTTGGTGCTTAGGTAAGTGTTTAGAATGATGTCTGTGCTCAATAAAAGTTTACTGAATATAAGGAACACCTTACTTACTGTGCTTCTTTTGGCACATTTAAAAAAATCATTTTGACCTCATGCCTATTATTATTTCTTACAAACTATTCTCTGTTTTCCATCATATCAGGAAGAGAACTGTAAGGGAGAAATCCAGATAGAGGAGTCCCAGTGTCCATGAATATTCATATAAATTAACAATTCCAAAATTAGTACAACTATTAACAAGTCTCTTCTGTTGGGCAGTGATTACTGGTGGTGGAGTTGGGAAAGGTGAGTTTTCTGGCTTTTTTTTCTGGTTTTACACAGCCCTTCTATGTAGGAGGTTGGTATGCCTTAGGAACAGGCATAACAGGAGTTGTTTCCAACTATACAGTAAATCTCTATACCAAAGCAACTGATACAGAAGTTAGGTTAACACACAGAATAAATAATCTATTTGAGTGTATGTTGTGGACCTGTGTTTTTGACTTGCATCTATTTAAAACCAAAATCAACTGGAAATAGAGTATAATTCAGTAACAACTAGAGGTCCATAATGTCCCAGGATGCTTGACACAAAAAAATACTAGATCAAAAAATATGGATGTAATGTAAGTTTTTTTTTTTTTTTTGCATTTTCCATGTAGACGTAATGTAAGTTTTAAAACTACCATCTACCAAGAAGAAAGATATAGAATCTGAGATGATGCTTTAATAAAGAATATGTTTTCTTAAGCTAGATCTTTCAATGTTGGATCATTTTTAAGTTATCAGTATGCTTTTCTGACATTTTTTATATTGCAAAATCTTATTTGCAGTTATTCTTAAAAATAATTCTATGTAGGGCCAGAGAACACTAATTAATAGAATATTAATACTAATCAAAGATGTAAATCCACCACAAAAAGATTCACTCCCAACAAACAATAAACTACTTTAGATTATCCTTTCACATTCTGAGCTATGATATAGAGACAAATTAATCATCCTTTACCCACAGGTATTCAGTCAGCTAGTTAGCTGTCTTAGAAGTCAACATATCCAAAAAACCAGTTGAAATTTGAACTCCAAGTCTCTTGAGCAAAATTAGTTTAGCAATCACTTCTAATTAATCAGTGCTAAGAAGTCAGATATCTGTATAACAGCCTATTTCTAATTAAACAGAATTTATAAACCTAAGACTCTGGAAAATGAATATACATACTTGCGTATATGCTTGTATGTGTGTGTATATGTATATGTACACACACATATATACACATACACATATATTTATAATAGTCTTCAAGTAGATTATTCTAATTTTCATACAGGTGTCTTTTGTCAATTTGGATATCTGTAATGGCTTTACCAAAGGATGATACACTTCGAAGAGCTACTCTTGGTAAGAATTATTGCTTTGTTTCTAAAAAAGCATTAATTTGGCCCTGAAATCAACCAGTGGTAGGGGTCATAGCCCTTCACGAAACTAACTCAATTACTGAAACTAATTGCTTAGAAAATGCTTACACGTGATACAGATTTGAGACTATGTGATCACCTTAGCACAACTGATGACAAAGAAAAGAATACAGCAGGATCTACTTTTAAGTTGCAGAAACTTTCACAATGAAAAGTGGTCTGAGCACACAAATCCTGGTCTTCCTGGGTAATTACAGCTGTTTTTTAGCCTATCGATGTTTCAAGTGACTTGAAAACAGACTGAAGTTCCCTACATGTGCTTTAAACTTTGTGTTGCTGACAGATACATGTCCTCTAACATTGCTTGCAATTGTACCTCTTCTCTGTACATTTGCTTTTGGATTCTGCATGCTGAAATTCCCTTCTTGAGCATGATATGCCCATTTAATTTAGGAAAAAAAAAGATTGGCAATATTTCTCAGTGGGAACTTTTAAAACAGAAATAGGATAAGATTCACTGATACAATAAAGTGTAAGTAAAAACAATAATGAAGTGCTCCAAATTTATTTGTCTTCTTCTTCAACGTCACCAACCTCTTTCTTTCCCTCCTTCCTGGTACAAGTTAATCCTGTGCCCATCTTAGACTAGTGTGGTAATTACTAACAAAACATCACCCAAGATAAAATACTTCTCTTCTTGAAGAATGAAAAATAGAATCCTGAGCATTTGAGCTACAAATTAATTCTTAACACTTTTAATTAAATGTGTTATACTTAATTTCGTCACATCTATTAATTACATCTAATTAATTGATCTGGATTAATTTCTAATTAATTGATCTGGATTATTTGGAATATATACGAGATTTAAGCAGAAGTTTTAAGGATTAACTAATTTTCCTGTGGTGAGTCATTACAGATAAAAATTTTCCATTCACCTCAATCCATTTTCAGAAAGCTCTAATTTGTAAATTACTTCCAGGGTTTTTCAGTACTTTCTCCTAAGATTTTATTTTTAAGAAGAGTAATATAAAAGAAAAAGCAGCTGTTTAAAATTTTAAATATAACTTTGTATTCAACATGTATTAGAATAAATACTTAGAAAGACTGGAATCTAAAATATATACATTAGAATAGATTGTGGGTGGATAGAGAAAATTATAATTGCATATATTAAGCAACTTATATTCCAACTAGCAAGTGAAAAAAATAGAATTTTAAGAATTCCAAATTTGCATTATTCACGGAGTTAGATGATATATAAGAAAATCTTCCTCTTCTTTAGGTTTCATATCAAATACACAGTTAACTGAATATATTATACATTGAGAATTATGTAGGAACAGGTTCAGAATAGAAGAGAGAAGTAAAAAAGAACAGTATGTGTTTGTGTGTATGTATTTGTCTGTTTGGGTGGTGAACTTTTCAGATGTCAGTGGGATTCATTCCCTAACCAGTTTTAGTAAACTTTTCACATATTTTATCTCCTCAAATTTAAAAGGACATTGGGATGTTTGCTGCAATACAATTACATAGATTACATAATCACATTTTATTGAGACACAGAAGACAGAATCTCTTTATGCAGGAAGAGTTCCCATATTCTCTGAGTACAGTAAAAGCAGACAGTGCCACAGAAACTGTTGCTTCCTTGTACTTTGAAATGTTTGGTCATTTTGCACTGCAAATGTACTCTGACTAGGACTGTGAATAAAAAAGATGGCTTCTCTTGTGTACGGCCACTTTAAATGTTAATATAATTACCTTAAGTAGGTCAAATTTTTAATATAGTGTTTTGATGCGGTTCAGTCAATCTGGTGTCTATTAGTTCAATTTGTTCACTTCTTTGCATGGTTTTGAGGATTTGTGTGAGAAGACTTGTAGTGTAAAGAATATATTTTTATTGCTCACCCAATTTAGATACAGGGATATTATTACCAATATGAAATACTATGTTGGAAGAGATGAAATTCTCTAAAATATGATGTGGTGATTTTGAACACGCTCATTGTAAAATTTTTACAAGCACATTCTTATATATAAGTATACTCATATACACAAATCCATTTTTCTTTCTTCAAATGAAGCTAAATTATGGAGATTAAAACATCAGTGTTAGAGAAAATCACTAACAATAGATATCTTTTCATTACTCTCACCAGGAAGAAATTGATTTTTTTCTAGGAAACATTCAGAAAACAACTTGGTTGATACAAAAGCACTCCCAAGACCAGAATATCATCTCCAAAATGTTAAACTTTTCTTCTTATTAATTTTTATAAAGGATATAAATATGCCACCAAGTGTACTTTGGATCCTTTATTAGGGGAAAAAAAAAAAAAGACATACCCATCTTTGATTTATGTCTTTGGTTTCATATATAATTAATTTGAGTATGTGCTTATAATGCAACAAAAAGAAATGGATTTAGAGAAAGTGATTTGAACAAAATTGTTCTGCAAAAGAAAAGCATCTCTAAAAATCAATGCAATATTTGAATTAATCTGTTTTTTCTTTATTATATGTCTATAGATGAAAAAGTTCTTTAGAAATTTGACAGTCTGATGCCTAATTAACTCATCAGAAAATAAGTTTTCATTGGTTGTGACTTAAAATTAGGAGAAAGGTTGAAGATACGCCCTCTAGTAAGGTAAATAGCAAGCATAAATCCAATTATATTTCTTATGACTTCTAGGTCCATCTCAGGTCACAACAAATTGCTTAGGAATTTTAAAACACTTTTTTGGCGAAATCTAGAAATGTTTAAAAGGAAAAAAATTGTACAATCACCCTTCTACTGACAAAATGAAAAAAAAAAAAAAGTTTATCACTAATGACAAAGATGGGAAAGTTGGAACTGCGAGTGACCTGAATTAGAACAAGAACAAAGACTGAAACATAAACATTATACACTCTAAATGTCTCAGTCTAAAGTATACATTAAGCTTTTTCAAAGATTGGAATAAATTTAATACTATCTTTATTCCAATACTTTGTATTTACTTGAATCCCCAGCACAACTCTAAATTTTATTAGACAATTCAGAAATATTTTCATATGATTCACAGCACTGAAATATATTTGAGATATTCCAATTTGTGTAACCACTTCTGAGGAATGTGCTGATTTCACTCTTTTAGAAGCTCAGTCACACATGTCTATCTGAAAGGATTTTTTCTTCCCTTAATGTAATAAGCTTGAATTATAACTGAAGTGGATAGAATTAGGTTCTAGAAAATATAATTAATTTCTGAAAAAAATTAAACTCTATCATTTTATAATTTTGTGCTTTGCTTTTTCTACTAGTATCATTCTTTTTTTAAAAAAAATATTTTATTTCTAGGAGAGAGAGAGAGGGAGACAGTGTGAGCAGGGGAGGGTCAGAGAGAGAGGGAGTCACAGACTCTGAAACAGGCTCCAGGCTCTGAGCTGGCAGTCAGCACAGAGCCCGACGCGGGGCTCGAACCCACGAACCGCGAGATCATGACCTAAGCGAAAGTTGGACGCCCAACCGACTAAGCCACCCAGGCGCCCCAGTATCATTCTTTTTAGTATCTAATTATACAAAAATAATACATGTCACAAGGTCTTTAAATAAAAAAAGAAGTATCTTATTAATTATTATTACACATGTGTTCATAACTAAAACTAAGAATCTGCTAGCTCCTCCTATGAACTTGTCAAAACTCAGGATACAAAATGAAACTTGACCAAAGAAGGAAGACCTTTAACTTCTCAGTATGAATCTGTCCAGAGAGCCAGAGTAATTGCTTTTTTCAATGAGGAAAAGATCTAGTGACTCACTTGATCTGTGGTCTCTCAACAGTCTCACCACTTTGGATTAACTTTCTAAGATTTACTTTTCCAGTGTATCATTCCATCTCTGGTATTGAATCCAGTACCTTCTTTCAGTCCAGCAATAGGAGACTGGAGCCAGTAAGCGCTGACAGAACTTCAAACAGGTTTTATTTGGCCTGTACATTGCTGACCACACAATGTTTTAACCGAGCCACCCAGTTGCCCCAACACACAATGTTTTAAAAAGCAGTAGCTGACTTTGAACAATTTGATCACGCACAGTTATGGAGCTCCTCCTGAAAAACGGGAACTTTTGCTGACCTAGAACATTGTTGCACACGGCAATAATTAGTTTGTGTGAATCTGGTCAGAGACCAGACATGTATCTTCAGTATTCTATAGCTCCTTCTATTCCTTGTTGTCTTCCTGACCTCAGCATGAAGGACAAAGTACTTACACTTTGGCATCTTAGCTTCAATATGTATCCTTTTTGTTATTCTCAACTAGTGGAAATCTGAGAGACTTCTGATTCAGTGGTTTCTTTCCTGGCTTCACCTGGGACTCAAATTTACTTGACTGATACCTCAATTCGGTTTCCAGGTTTGGGTCTTTACCTTAATCCTCAAGTATATCTTTCTTTGTTTTCTTTTTTTTTTTCTTTTTTAGTTTCACATTTCATTTCCCCTCTCCAACCAGTTTTGTTAGAATGTACCAGTTCTAATTAACTTTTTGTTAACTCTGAGATTTTAATTATTTCCCCATTCCATCATTAATATATTAATCATGACTGCTGTAGGACATAGATATTGATTTTTAAAAAGAAAGAAAATTACAAGAAAGTGGGTATAACTTCATGGAGATAATATTAAGGAAAAATTCCCATAAACACATCATACCAAATTATTTGGTTGTAGAAGTTTTCCTTCATATATTCTTTGTTTAAGCAAAGGTTCAGAGAAATAAGCGTATGGCACTGTATGGTATTAATCTACTGTGACAAAGTCTTCTTATTTGTCTTTTGCTCAAAAGTATGGCTTTCTATGAAATACGTAATTGTTTCAGAGTTCAACTTCAAAACCCAAATGTATTTCTTTCTCTAATGATATTTTCCATTAAAGCACAACAATTGCAGGTTAGAAATGCATATTATTTCTGGTAATATAATTCTTGCTTTCTCAATAACTGATACGGTTATGGGTGAAAAAAACAGGCAGGGCATAGGTTCTCATTTAACTTTTGTTAAACTATGAAAAATTGAATATTGTGGTTGCATTGTTCCACAGATTGACTCACCCTTACAATGCAGCCCTTCATCGTACCCGTCTGAGCAGTCTAAGACACCGTTGCATAGTCGGGATAAATGAACACATTTGTTGGCACCAAGGCAAGCGATGTGATTCAAGGGGCACTTGATATCTACTTCTTCGGGACCTGAAAAATAGGTAAAGATGGGTTAGCTTGGCACTAAATTTTAAAACCATTAAGCCCAAGCAATTATTTACTTGGGGGGACCTGGGTGGCTCAGTCAGTTAAGCAACCCACTCTTGGCTTCGGCTCACAGGTCGTGGCTTCGAGTCCCTCATCCAGCTCTGCACTGACAGTGTGGAGCCTGATTGGGATCCTCTCTCTCTCTGCTTCTCCTCTGTTCATCCCCTCCCCTCAAAAATAAACAAACATTAAAAAAAAATAAATTATTAGCTTTAATTTTAAAAACTATAGTAAATGTTAAGAAAAGGCAGCTCTGACTCTCAGAGACATCAACATCAATCCATGTGATTAAAAACCTAATTCTTAAAACTGGAAGGATAGAAATATATATATATATTTAAATGATGCATTGAAGACACAGAAATTCTTTTCAACCTTAAAGTGACACAGATTTAAGGTCTGAGAGTGGCTTTGCTTTGAGTCACTGATCTATCTGTTATCTTAGATTACATGGGTAGGTACTTAAACCCTATAAATCTCAATTTCCTCCACTGTGAAACATGGATAATGGCAACTCCTTGGCAGAGCTCTTATTAGAATTAAATCAGATAACATGAACAAAAATATTTGAGTGGAATTTAATAAAGTTGTGTCAATCCAAAAAATATTTCATTTTAATCTGTTCTTTATGAAGAACAGCTAGTTATGTGCTTATTTATATATGGGTTCTTTAGTTTAAAAAATCTTTACTTGGAAGTTATAATACAATAGAATTTACTAAGGAGTGGGAATGTTATGATAAACAGAGCATACTCACTGAGTTCCTCTGCTGATGATAGCAGTACATTATATGATCACCCTTCATGTTTTTAAAGATATACTTAGGTTGGGATATCCTTCCTCGAGGCTCAAAAATGCCAAGTCTTCATCAAATATCTGAATTGGGCACTGCTATATAAATTTTAGGTTTCTAATTCCTAATTCCTATCTAGACTTCTTCAGTAGACACTCTCCAAATTCCCCATGATAATTCTTAATCTTGCCCAGCTCTCCTAAATCCAGAGTACTGTCATACCATATGACTGCAATCATATGTTAATCTGACTGATTATTACAGCAGCCCAGATTCTATAGTCAGGCACACTTAGAATTTAATCACAGCTATGTTAATACCGGTGGGATGTTAATTTATTAAATCAAGTAAGCAGTAGTTTTCTCATGTGAAAAAAAAAATCACCTGATTTACCTTGTAGACTTGTTATGAACATCAAAAGTTATTGACAGCATAACACTGAGCTTTGTGAGTTTTGTGAGATGCAGGCTCAAAATTGGAATTCAACATGTGTTAATCATGTAAATAAATGCAGCAGACTGGAGTTGTTAATAGACTCTGGGGCAGATTCTTGGTCCCATCACTTAAAAACAAGAAGTTGAACAAATTATGTGCCTTCTTTATGCTTCACCAGGCTGTTGTAAGGATTATATCAAAAGCTCTTAGCATTTTTTCCTGGCAAACACTAACAAAGTGTTTGCTTTATCATAGTTAAGTAAAGAATGTTCCAGGAAGATGAGTTGCCTTTCAGTAAACACTTCTATCTCCTAACTTCCTTTTATATTGCAAGTCCCAAAAGAAAAAAAAAAAAAAAAAGCTGTAGTTGCTAAAAGTAAGATATGTCTTGACATATCTTCTCAAAATGAGTTATAGGTGTATGTAATTTTGTTTGATGCTAAAACAGCTTTCAACCGTTTGCATGTGGGGGATATTAATAAATTGTTATGATGTTGCTTCACTAGATGAAATATTGCCACTAAATGGTTGCCTGGTATTTTTTCATTTCTATTGATATAATTACTGCCATACAAAGCTATTAGTTTTGTCAAATACCTGTCACTTCAAAGTACACAACTCATCTTACTGGAATGTCTCTTTAACTTGAGTATCAATATTTTAAAAACATATACATTTATATGTATACATATACACATGTATATAATCGAAATACAAATATACAAATTTAAATCCAAATTACAGGAATTAAAGTAAAACTATTTTCATTGAGAGTTTCTAGCATTAAATCTTATGTTTATAAGATTAACATAAATTCACCTTAAAAATAAAATTGAAAAATATAAATTCATTTTGAAAGGCTATAAATTTCTATAACCAAAAGTCATAATGTAGTTCTTTTTAAAATTAGTCAGCTGATTCTTGAAAATTTGAGAATATGTATCCTTGCATGAATGTCAACATGGCATTTAGGTCAGATATATTTAGATCTCTCTATAAAAATTCCAAAAATAGCCCACAGAAATAACACCTCAAACCTGGGAGACTCTAGAAATTTTATAGAGACCAAAGATAACTCAGTATTTCTTATTAAAAACAAGATGTTTAAAGTGATACATGTGTTGGCTCTAATCAAAGTATGTTTTTGATTCTTAAAATTGTCAGACAACTTATGAACATGATAAAGGGAATGAAAGCACATTTGGTGTTCACAAGAGAGGATCAGCCACTTATAGATTTTGAGAAAACAGAAAAAAAAAAGTTTGAATGTCTCAAAAGCAACATACAAAACTAGTAGCCTCTTCCTAGTAGTAACATGTAGGGACAAAAAAAAAAATGTTTGGAATAAAGAAAGAGTTAAGTAGTTTCTTTATAGACTAGTCACTAGAGTCTTCCACACTGTTAACATATTCTTTTCTTGGTTTCCATCACTATTGAGTAACCAGCAAGACAGCTGGTACATGGCTTGATGGATTTTACCTTAACCAATCCTTCCCAAATTGTCATATCAAAGCACATTAAAGCAATGATAACATTTGCAAGTTACACAGAATAGCAGAAATGTTCTGTGGCGGTTGCCCCAGGCCTTGGGTATTAACCTCAAAATTGAGGGAATCAATATTTCAAGCCCCTTTGACTAATTCTGGGATAGTCCAGTTGGAAAACTATGCTAAATTCTGTATTTTGTTGTTGTCTTTCTAGAAGATGGGGCAGTTTAAAAAATAGCAATGTCTGCCTTAACTGAAGTTATCCCAGAAACCCAACAATATGGGTATTTAGCTCACTGTTACTTTAGGGAATAATCCATCCTTGATTCCCAATTATCATCTGTGCAGTAATGGTGTGTATAGCTTGGGGTGCCTGGGTGGCTCAGTCAGTTAAGTTTCTGACTTGGGGTCAGGTCATGATCTCACAGTTCGTGGGTTCGAGCCCCACATCAGGCTCTGTGCTGACAGCTAGCTCAGAGCCTGTTTCACATTCTTTCCCTCTCTCTGCCCCTCCCCTGCTTGTGCTCTATCTCTCTCTCTCTCTTTCTCTGTTTCTCTCTCTGACTCTCTCTCTCTCTGTATATGTGTGTATGTATGTATGTGTGTGTGTGTATATATATATATACACACACATAAATATATATGTGTATATATATATATATACACACACACATAAATGAACTACATATATTAAAAAAGGTGTGTATATCCCATGAGGCTCCTTTAGTCCATCTGGTAAATTAAGTAAAGACTCAACCCTATCACCACTTCTACCCACTGATCTGCATCACAAGAATAATGTGGTAATAGAGACTACATGAATCTCTAAGAATATGTCAATGTTCCATTAAATGGTTTATCTCACAAAAGCCTTAGGCATTCAAACATTTCATGACCAGAAATCATAATCTGGATATAGCAAGGAGCAGGGTCAGAAGCTACCAGACATATCTGGAATTACCTCTTTAGTTAGAAAATTATTAAAATTTAGGGGATGGGAGAGAAAGGCATCAGTGACAGGGGACTGTGTGAGGAATTTCAAAATAGTACAAATATGCTTCAAAATTTTAATGGGCAAGATAGTCTCAGATTATGACTTCACTATTTAGTAGTGCATATTCAGAACACTCCCAGTAATTTTAGGTGACCTAAACAAGGTAGCAGAACTTAAAATACAGCAATTAATTACAAGAAAGAAAGACTCTATCATTAGAAGGATTTAAAACATATAAACACAGGAAAATAGTTTTTATATTTTTAAATTTTTTATAAGCCTTACCCAATTAGTTGAAATAGGCTTCATTTTTTAAATTGAGCCTCATTTTACAAACGAGCCTTCTAGGATAATGCAAGGACAATGTGACTCATCTGTATTGTTTTGAATGTTAAAATTATTTTTATATATAAACATCTTACTCTGTTGAGTAAAAAAAAGTGGTTAAAATATATTAAGCTTCATAAAATGTCTTTACGGACTAAAGATAATTGTGAAAGCACATCTGGGGATGGGATAGAAATTTTTCTTCTATAATCGCAGACACAGTGAAATATCTGCCCTATAATTGTATCATCATATCTTAGCAGGGCATCAATCCTCCCCCCAGAGTTAATCTCTCCACCTTATACTTTATCACCTCCCATTTTCTAAATTTTATACTACAAAGATTTGCCACTTGGCTATATTTCCCATTTCTGTCTTTCTAATGGTTCTAAATCCTCTGCCTATAATTTCATTCAATGTTCTTAGCCTACACTCAAGAATAAGGAGACTCTTGCTGATTGGACTTCCTTGCAAATGGCATCTTTTCTTTCCTATTTGTTTTAGTCATTAAATGTCTTCAAAATATACACTATCTCTGCCTTATTCCCACTTCCTTCTCCCTCCAGCCTCTGCTTCCATCACTGCTGAGCTGCTTTTCCCCAAGGTCTCCATGTTCCCACTAACACTGAAGTAGAGGCAAACAGGATCCTTTGAAAGCTGACCAGAATTCCTCTTTCTTAGACATATTTCTGTCATAATTTGTCATGCCTTTCATACTCTAATCCCACTATTGCTGTCAGTACTTAAACTATTTCATGGACACACTTGGATGTGTATCACACATGCTTTTTGATAAACTTACCTCCATCTCTGCCTGCAAATCACAAATGGCTAGTTCACATCTAGTATACTACCTTACTCAATATACAATTGTTGAATGAATGTTCACTGCGCTTTAACTCCTAGCTGATTTCTACTTTCTTCTATATTCTACGATATACCATTTTCCACTATCAATCCATTCTCAGAATAGGTTTTACAAATATCACTTTCACCCACCCTATTTTCAAAATCCTAATTGCTGGGAACCACACTGGCCTCACTGGATGACAGTCACAACAGCGAGGAAATGGTAGCATTTTCACAGCTCCTGCCATGAGAAACGAAAACTGGTATCTCTTTCTGCTATTACTGGCTCATTTTGGAAANTTGTGATTATGGGAGCAAAGGTGTCTCCTGAAAGACCTGTTTGACCTCTGCTCACACAGAAGTAACTTCACCTTTTTGTGCTAAAAACATTGTCTGATATGCTAAAGATACCTTCTTCCCCATAGGATAAGCATCTAAATCACCTATCTCACTATTGATAAAGGTTATGCAGAAGTCTTCTACAAATATATGTTCTGGGAAATTCTTACATATCAAAGAAGTCTGTTATCAGAAATCATTGTCTAAGGCAAATGCCACTTCTGTGCCGTCCCCCAAACACTTAATTATAAAATAAATTTGAGCCCCAATCAGGGCAGAGATGCCTTCCTGGTGACCAGAAAGAATCTCGGGCCTCCTCAACCCTCCCTCGCCAACACGGTCCATCCTTCAGGGACCCCTGGACCCCGGCCGGAGCCGGCCTCTGACACCTAATCATTCTTAGTTTTTGGCCACAATAAAACCGAACTCTGTGGTCTGATATTATCATCTGAAACTTAATTAATATTTACAAGTTATTTTCAGTACTTTCACTTATTTAGAGTCATCTTTCATCTTACCTCCCTAAAATACTCCAAAATTTTCCCACCTCTGAAATTTCCTACATACAATATCATCATCTGGAAAGTAAGCCACCACTTTTTCACCCACCCAAGACCTTCAGGTCCAAACTCTGGCTTCTCCATCAACTTTGCTCTGTGAAAACTAACATCATGTAAAGGAGAAGTTATTAAATTTAGAGACCAAACTCTTAAATTGGATTTTTTGTCTACCATTTATTAGTTATTTCAACCTGAGTAAAGCACTGAAATTCAGCACTGAGATTCTTCTTTTACATCCTAAAAAATGGGATAATAATAGGGTCTACCCTGCATGATTTTCATAACAAGCAAATGAAATCATGGTTTGAGAAACACTATACAAATTAAGAGGCTGTGTCTATGTGTCTGTGTATGCACATGCGTGTGTGATCTCACATTTTCTGTGAACTCAAACATTGTTTATATCACATTGTTTTACAATATAGCTTATTGTATAGTTTTGTGTATAGTTTATGAACTGCACTAATATATGCAGTTTCATGTAAATTTCTTGAGGCACAAAGCCTTTCATTTATTTTTTATTTTTTAAATTTTATTCCTACTACACAATATAAAATGGAATGTAGGAATACAGAATATTGATTACTAGTTGATATAAAAATCAAGTAAAAAATAGTTATATAAAGTCATCACCAAAAAGTGTAAGATGCCTTTGAAATTAGAAATGAAAATTATGCATTTCTGGATATTTAATTATACCTGTTTCACTTAGAAGACTGAGATTTTATTACACTCTAAATAATTATTTGAAACTCAACTTCTAGTGAAACCTAATACTGATTAAAAACACACACATATATGTGTGTATAAAGAATACAGTACTATTTTTATTGGTAGGCTGTCATACAATATTTACTTTTTGAATATTGAACCTGGTGGAGAGTTTCTCCTTAATAAGTTGAAGAGCTCATGATTTCTAAGAATTATGAAATTCTTAGAAAGTTAAAAATTAACTTTCCTAAAATTATTCAAAAACAAACTTTTAGTGTCAAATAAATATATTAAGATTTCTGGAATGTTATTAACTTGATTGCAAATGCTTACTCTTTACTATTCCCCCATTTTCTTCATTTTATTTTTAAAGAATGTTTTTCCACACAGATTCAGTTTCTGGGAAATACTAAAAGCTATCATCTTTTAAGGGGAATTCCAATGCAATTAAGTAAATGTAAATATTACATTATGTTATAATTCTCATGGCTGAGAAATCAAAATAGTTACAGCTGCTTATGAAAACTATAAAGTATATGGACCACATTATTTTCTCCATATTGCTTTGGAAAACTGGTATATCATAGGAACACATTTAATATCATATATATATTTAATATTAAACATAACATTGGATCACATAATATCTTTAAAGAAGCACTATAAATTTCCTAGAGCTGTGTATTTCATAAGATTTTGTTTTTTTCAAGCATAATTTACTTTTGCATGTGAGTTACTTCAACTCACAGTTTGTCAACTGACAAACTGATAATTTAATGAAAGAAATTTATAGTATTTTAAGGAAAATTAAAATTGGATTTATGAGTTTCAACTTCTAAATAAAACAAAATTAATTGATATCATTTGTTAGAGTAATCTGTAGGACTACTCTTGAGGATACAGGAATACGAATAAGAACTTCTAAACACACATGGGCACTCAATCTAATAGTAACTCACTCAAATCATTTCTGTATAAGATAGGTTCCAGTAATGGCTTGTGTGTTTACATATTTCAAATGGATGCTGTGAAAATTCAGAACTGGGAGAGATGTAAAGGTGATTGATTTTGTCCAGCTGCACTACCATTAAACCATCTCTGACATGTGTCCTATTTTTAAAGGCCCTGGGGACGGAGATTTTGTAGCTTTGATAAGTTGTTCCAAGGGTTAAGAATTTTTCTTTAGTCCTTCCTCCCCACAAGCCTCAGTGTAGGAAAGTTCCTTGCATCTAACATGAAGAGCTTTATTTATGTATTTAATATATGAAAAACTTGCCTGGTCACTTAAGGAAAACTGTGCCATATTAAAGCAATTCTGCTATGACCAAAGTCACCACTGTGTCTACTAATATGAATATGAATAAATGGATGGTTAGTTAAGATTAATACTGAAAACTTTCTGGATCACATTTAGAAACACTGTTATATTAAAACAGATCTCTCTCTTTCTGTGTGTGTGTGTGTGTGGTGTGTCTAACTTTAGAATGTACATATCAAGTGGTTTTTATCAGTTTAACTCACTGTCTGCATCTGAATCCAACAAAAGGAGGGTAGGTCCTAATATTCCCTGCACTGAATCTGTAAACAGTTAGAATACTGCCAAAACTGGCAAATGAAAAATACTGTATGGACATAGCTATAGATTTGTTGTCATTACTTACAATTTTAAAAATAAATACTTTATCTAGCCAATCAACTGTCTTGGTTTCTGAGCTTCCATTTATCAGCAAATAGATAAGAAAATAAATAAAATCGTTTTTATTAGAGAGGGTCACTGCAGCATCCCTATTCATTACACCTAATGCTAATGGAGGGACCTCAGCTTAGATAGCTTTAAAAAAAAATCAGTGCTATTGAGGATTTAAATGTTTCTTTATTCCTCTTTCCATGCATGTATTGTTCATATGCTCCTTGATTGTTGGAACACATATCCCACCACCTCTTTCTCTTTCAGAAGGTCTAGAAATTCCTTTTCCATCTCCCTCCACCTCAGTTAAAATACATTTGTATGTTTTGTTTTCAATCTCTTAGAGCCCTGTTCTTTGCTAGCCAACTGGGTACACTAGGTGATGTCTCTTACAGGTAATATATTTCCATTTTAAAAGATTCTTACAGAGACAATAGATTAACTCTAAAGATTAGAATTTTAGGCTTTCTATAAAATGACAAAGGTATTCTGATTGAGAAAAAGTGGCACTTCATTGTTTGAAACTCATAACACACTTCTGGTTGACAATTTTATTTACTTGTAAAGTTGGCTCTCAACTCTTTTTTTTGTAAGTTATTTATTTGTCTGTTTGTTTGTTTATTGAGAGATGGACAGTGTGAGTGGGCAGAGAGAGTTAGAGACTCTTTCCACACTGACAGCACAGAGCCAATGTGGGGCTGGAACTCATTAAGCATGAGATCTTGCCCTGAGCTGAAACGAAGAGTAGGATGCTTAACTAACTGAACCACCCAGGAGCCCCTCAACTATCTTTTTAAATGAATGGATATGTATGTAATCAATAAACCAGAAAGAAGGTAACTTTCCTTCTTTAGCTTACAGAAATCCTATGGATTCCTGAAGAAGTGAAATACATATTCTAGTCATATTTTAAAACATCTACATGGAAAATATCTACCCAGTTTGCAGATAAAATAAGAAAGCAGAAAATAAAATGTCTCATTTGGGAATATCTCTCTCCTCTAAAAGACAGAATAGAAAAGTGTTTCATCTCTAAAGCTAATGTTCTTTCCTTGTGTTCTCCAGAGCTATTTTACTTATGGTAACACAGTGATGGCTAACTGATTACTGAAGTTCTGAAGTTCAAGACTGTGGAAAGTCTACTCAAGGGGAAGCAGAAATGACTCCATGAAAAGAAGCATGGTAAAAAATCAAATCCTGACAGGAAAAATATAAGCCAAAATCAGTTCCACACATCTCCCCAAGGAAAGGGGCTGTACTATAATAAAAGGGCAATGAGTGGGAGCAGCCAACTGGCTCATCCACATGTGATGACTGCTGAGAATCACTCCCTCTCTGTGTTAGATGTTGCTTCTGAGTTAACATCTGCTTCTGCACACAGAGGTGTTGCTTATGCCTCTAAAGTTCTTTGTTTTTGAGAAAAAATATATTATATATATATACAATATATAATATACATAATATGCAATATACATAACATATAATGTATAATATATAGTATAATATATAATATATAATGTATAATATATATATAATATATATATCATATATATATTTACTATATATTATAAATATATGACAGTTTTTCTAGTCTCTTCCTATAGACTAATAATAAAATATTAGATGCAGGTCCCCAATTATGGTTTAAAAATCAAAGTCAGGTAATTAATGGAAGAAAGGATTTGGTGGTGTGTTGCCCAAATGATAACAGTCAAAAGTCAAAGGAATTTTACAAATATAAATCATTACTCAATCTCTTGAAAGACAACATTTACTTCCAAGCCTGCAAAAAAACTAGTAAATAATGCCAACATTTTATGGCTAAAAATATAAGAAAATACAACTAGTAAATGCTATGTCTGTACTTCCTTATTCTCAGATTAAGAATCAGTAAGAACTACATTGTGAATACACCAGATGACAAGCATCCAATGCTCTTCTCAAGCATTTCTCATCCAATTATCCCTTCACCACAATTAAAATGAAAACAAAAACTGAAGAACTTCACAAAACTGAAGAACAAGTTTTTTGTTTTTTGTTTTTTGTTACTTGTTTTCCTTTTGCATTGCTTATTCAAGACAACATTAAATTATATACACTGACTTAAAAACAAAACTATCTTTCTGATTCAGAGATAAGTATGTTCCATGACCCTTGGTCAAACCACCCATATTTCCTGTAATATATGTAGAAAATGAGTAGAAAGATCTTTTCTGATCCCATTGGTACATTTACCCAAACAATGTTTTTGTTTAATAGGAGTGATTCATTCATTATTCCATTTGGGAAAAAACAAAACAAAACAAAAAACCCTTGATAATTTCTTGGAATGAGTGAATAAAAGAAAAAAAATGAATATATGTTTTGAATCATTTCATTACATTTCAAAAGGGATTATTTTCTCTATGCAAAAACAAACAATTGTTTGAGAGAACTGATTAGCATACAAATGATTTCACAGTGAGAAGGACTAGTTAGAGCATGTGTGGTTGAAATGTCTTTGGAAGAACCATGTTGCAAGACACAATAATTTTTATATAAGCCAATTTATACTTAAGAAGAAGCCAGAATGTTTTTTTTTTTTTTTTTGGGTTTTTTTTTTTTTTTTTTTTACAAATAG